>NC_053493.1:393420736-393720736 GCF_905171775.1 Rana temporaria | reverse complement strand
GTCCAACTATTCCACCAGCATGCCTTTGCAGTGTGGTAGGAAACAGGAGTACCCAGAGGAAATCTAAACTGATAATCCTAGTGCCGCGAGCCAGAAATGTTAACCAATAAGCCGCTGAGCTGCCCCGCGGGAAACGGATATGGTTCACCATCCTTTCAAAATGACCCAAAACCTTGATAATAAGAAAAATGACAATCTCTATACTTCCTATCATAATCAGGTACAGTCATGTGAAAAAGTAAGAAAGCCTGTGAAAACTATTGATTTTTTTCAACATATTTGAGCATGCAAACACTGGATCTAGATATCAACAGTGCCTGCCGATAAAGGCGATATATTTGAACAAATGACACTTAACAATTGACTAGGGTTGTCTCGATACCACTTTTTTAGGACCGAGGACAAGTACCGATAATTTTTATCAAGTACTCGCCGATAACGATTACCGATACTTTTTTTTAAATCTCATGTGACAGTGGCACATGTGTCAGTATACCGTATTTATCACGGTATAACGCGCTCCCGCGTATACCGCGCACCCCCAAAGTTGCCCCGAATCCTGTGGAAAAAAAGTTTTTTTTGTACTTACAGTTTTGGTGTCTTGCGCGGCGTCCATCGGCGGCCTCGTTGGGTCCGGCGTCCTTCTGCGGCTTCGGGTCTCCTCTTTGTCGGGTCCGGCGTCCTTCTGCGGCTTCGGGTGTCCTCTTCGGCGGGTCCGGCGTCCTTCTGCGGCTTCGGGTGTCCTCTTCGGCGGGTCCGGCGTCCTTCTGCGGCTTCGGGTGTCCTCTTCGGCGGGTCCGGCGTCCTTCTGCAGCGTCCTCCCCGCTCGTTTCCCACGCCGAGTTTGAATACTGCGCCGACATATACAGAGCGCAGTACACTCGTGTATTGTCGGCAATGCTCGGCAACTCTCGCGCTGACGTCCTGTACGTCCAGGACGTGAGCGCGGAAGGAGCCGAGACTGCCCGACTATACACGAGTGTACTGCGCTCGGTATATGTCGGCGCAGTATTCAAAACTCGGCGCGGGAAAGCGGGTATCGGAGTAGACCGCGCACCCACGATTTTGCGGTATATTTATTAATTTTTTTACAATTCTTTTTATTTTTTTTTTTTATTTTTTACAATGCTTTCTTTTTTTTTTTTTTAAGGGGGTGGGGAGGAATGGACAGTGTCAGTGTGTTTTTTTTTTACAATTCATTTTTTTTATTATATATTGCAATTCCTTTATTTTTTCATTTTTTATCAGCCCTGTTGGGGGGGCTTTGGTGAGATATCAGGGGTCTTAACAGACCTCTGACATCTCCCCTCTGAGACAGAGAAAGGGACTGGGGACACAGATTCCCCAGTCCCTTTCTCAGCAGCCTCAGCTGCACTGAAAATGAATGGAGAGAAGACAGCGGCTTCTTTTCATTCATAAACTGAAACATTGTAAACACTGACTCTGTACATTCGGAAAAGGTAGGAGGCGGATTTACCGGCTCCTACCGCTACTCTCCATCCTGACTGATTGAGGGGGTGGAGGAGGAGAACGGAGGGGGGGACACGGCGACAGGGCATGGAGGGGGACACGGCGGCAAAACATGGCGGCAGCAAGGAGGGGGGGACACGGTGGCAGGACATGGCGGCAGCAAGGAGGGGGGACACACAGCGGCAGCAAGGAGGGGGGACACGGCGGCAGCAAGGAGGGGGGGACACGGCGGCAGCAAGGAGGGGGGACACGGCGGCAGGACACGGCGGCAGCATGGAGGGGGGACACGGCAGCAGCACGGAGGGGGGACATGGTGGCAGGAAGGAGGAGGGACACGGCGGCAGCAAGGAAGGGGGACACGGCGGCAGGACATGGTGGCAGCATGGCGGGAAACGGAGGGGGGGCTGGTGAAGGACAGTCAGCGGTGATCAGAGCTTGTAGCTCCCCCATAGCACTGATCATCCTGACTGTCCAAGTATCGGGTGGAGCATCGGAGCATTTGCCCGAGTACAAGTACTCAGGCAAATGCTCGGTATTGGTCCCGATACCGATACTAGTATCGGTATCGGGACAACCCTACAATTGACATGATGTGTTCATTGTTATGATATAAATCGGGGATCTCCAAATTGTGGCCCATGTGTCAAATGCAGCCTGTTGCATGTTTTTATGCCGCCCTCTGATGCAAGACCCCTTTCACACTGCAGAACCGCTAAATCGCCAGTCGTTTTTGTGGTGCTTTAGCAGCATTTCAGCTGCGCTTTTCGGGCGATAGTGGGGCAGATTTTTTAGGGTCACGTGATAACATGACCTAAAAAAAAGTCCAGTTTTGTGGCGCTTTCAATGCGCTTTGGAAACTCTGCCCATTCATTTCAATGGGCAGGGGCGTTTTGGAAGCACTATTTATAAGGTCCCGCAAGCACACTGACCGACTGTAAAAGCACTCATTGCACAGAATGAGATGGCAGTTTTTAGAGGCGATTTCTAGAGCTAGAACGCACCCTATTGTCGGCAATGGACCCGTTCAAATTGGTGCGACTCTGACTTTGTGGCTTCACGTGAAGTAGCACAATTTCAAAGTAGCATCAATGTGAACCAGGGCTAAATACTTGAAGAAATCTCCTAGAACCCCAAAATATAATTATAGGATGTGTTCAGCTAACTTTTACAATAACTGGGGTCAAACTGTATGCATCTACAATCACAATGGGATCTAATCATTTCAGCAACCTGCATGAGAGGTGAGTTAAGAAAAAGCCATTTCTGTCCAAAAAGAATATTTGCACTCCAAGATCAATCAAAATTCTTTAATTTCCGAACATCCCAAGTGTTAAAAACAGACAGGCAGTTAGACTAGTTTCACACACTAACAGGTGCACTTATTCAAGCACCTTGAAGTGTGTGAAACTAGTCTTTCATTGTTGGTTGTATGCGGAGGCAAGCCGGGGCGGGCAACTTGTGAAATCATCAGGCTTCCTGTCTCACCTGGAGCAGCGAGTTCTTTTTCTTTGGACAAAAAACACATTTGCTGCAACCCAAACACAGTATTTCAGGTAATGAACCTCATAACTGTGAAGCATGGTGGTGGACATGGTATTGTTAGGGGCCGCTTTGTTGCTTCAGGGCCTGGGCTTATACATTCTGCATCATACCAAAGTGTGCTCGATGAGAACATGAGGCCATCTGTTCAAAAGTTAAACCAAAAATGAGCCTTTCGCTGCAATCATAATCCAAAGCATAATAGCAAATCCACCAAAGAATGACTTAGAAAGAAGAAATAGAGGGTGGATGCCCTACATAAACCCCCGATTTGATTCCCATTAACATTTTATAAGGATTGGACCCATGGGACACAGTGGCCAAAATTGTGGCCCATGCTGGCAGTTGAAGCCAACTACAATTTCCATGATACCTGGTACAAGGTTTGCTTGTGTTATTCTTGCAGCCTGGTCTTTTCCATCGACCCTCCCATTCCGTGTGGTTCTCTGGGGGGTGCTGTTTCTCTGTGATAGGGTCCTGTGGTGGACCCATGGTTTCATTCTTTGACATTGATTTTTTGGTAAATATACTTACCTACGTCAATATGGCGAACAATAATTGTATAGAATGTACTGTGTAAATATTTGTTTGTTTTCTGTTTTAACAAATATTATTTATATGTATCTTTTTTCAGAGTTCATGTTTTCAATCATTTCCCCCTGAAGAGACCTCCATTATCAAAGGTCGAAACGTGTCGGGGTTTCTAGTACAAGTCTACTTTTTTGTTACATGAACTCACATAGTTGTATTTATGTATCTACTTTTAAATCGCATTTTGGAACTAATAAATTATTTCTTGAACTTTGGAATCCATTCTAATTTTTTGCTGCAACTCAAAGCCCCTTGGGGTACCTTTCCTTCTATCAAAATTGCTTGTATTATTCTGGCCTACTTGCCTCTCTGTTTTAGAGGATGCAGCATTGATGGTGGGACTGTCCAAAAGGTCAAATATTTATGGACCGGAGTCTACCAAACCTGTACACAGTTACTGGTACAGTACTTGATTTTGTAAAGATCCGTATAAAACCCTCCTCAGCAAGGAAACTGGAAGTCTAAACCTCCTCCCAATTTAAACTGATCACCTATATTTTGACTGAAAAAGGGATATAGTTAGGGCCTAAAAGTCCCCCGCATTACCCTTTGCAGGACCTGTTTTACGTAAAACTCATGGCCATAAAGACTGAAAGAGTTCCAAAACATTTGGGAACAGTGGGCCGAGTTCCAGCTTCCTCAGACCTTCTGTGAGAAAATAAAAAAATTCTAAGTTTCCTATTCAAGTACATCCCCCTTATCAGTAGGCATTGTTTGAATGATGATCTACTTGTTTGCCTGTTCAAATGTATTGCAAAAATCAACAATTTCCACAGGGTGTGCTTAATTTTTCTCATGACTGTATAACCACTTGCCGACCTCCTCATGTAAATACGTCAGCAGAATGGCACGGACAGGCACATGCACGTACCTGTACGTCCTCTGCTTGATGTGGGTCGGGGGTCCGATCGGGACCCCCCCTGGTACATGCGGAGGTCGGTAAGCCTCGGGGAGCGATCCGGGACGATGGCGCAGCTATTCGTTTATAGCCGCTCCGTCGCGATCGCTCCCCGGAGCTGAAGAACAGGGAGAGCCGTGTGTAAACACGGCTTCCCCGTGCTTCACTATGGCGGCGCATCGATCGAGTGATCCCTTTTATTAGGGAGACTCGATCGATGATGTCAGTCCTACAGCCACACCCCCCTACAGTTGTAAACACACACCAAGTGAACACTAAATGTTACAGCGCCCCCTGTGTTTAACTCCCAAACTGCAACTGTCATTTTCACAATAAACAATGCAATTTAAATGCATTTTTTGCTGTGAAAATGACAATGGTCCCAAAAAAGTGTCAAAATTGTCCGCCATAATGTCGCAGTCACGAAAAAAATCGCTGATCGCCGCCATTAGTAGTAAAAAAAAAAAAAAAAAAAAAAAAAAAATGCAATAAAACTATCCCCTATTTTGTAAACGCTATAAATTTTGCGCAAACCAACCGATAAACGATTATTGTGATTTTTTTTTTACCAAAAATAGGTAGAAGAATACGTATCGGCCTAAACTGAGGAAATTTTTTTTTTTATATATGTTTTTGGGGGATATTTATTATAGCAAAAAGTAAAAAATATTGCATTTTTTTCAAAATTGTCGCTCTATTTTTGTTTATAGCGCAAAAACTAAAAACCGCAGATGTGATTAAATACCACCAAAAGAAAGCTCTATTTGTGGGGAAAAAAGGACGCCAATTTTGTTTGGGAGCCACGTCGCACGACCGCGCAATTGTCTGTTAAAGCGACGCAGTCCCGAACTGTAAAAACACCTTGGGTCTTTAGGCAGCATATTGGTCCGGGGCTTAAGTGGATAATATATCACTTTCTAAAGAATGTGCCAACTCCACCCATAACTCATATTTCTGATTGATTGATCACAAACTGTCTTCCTGTATCTCTCAGGAACTCCAGTAGTGAGATAACCCTGCCAGAATTCCCAGTATTGGCCATCACAAGGCCAAATGATGGTCTCATGCCTCCCTGATGGGTGCTTCATAATGTTGAATATACAAATAACATGGGAGTCCAGCTGCACAAGGATGACAACCTCATCATGGCCTTGTGGGAGGTGGAGGAGACAAACTCTTGTGGGAATTTGTCACAGCTGGCTTGTCCCAGTGATGTAAGAACCAATAAAGTGGATTCAGCCCATAATTAAAATACCAGTTTTCTGTTGAAGTTACCCAAGTATTGTGATAGAAAGAGATGCTGCTTTTGTACTTCTGTCTCTGTTGTGGGAAAAAAAAAATGGACCAGGCCACTTTTTGCGATTCGGCACTGCGTCACTTTAACTGACAATTGCGCGGTCGTGCGATGCTCTACCCAAACAAAATTGACGTCCTTTTTTTCTCACAAACAGAGCTTTCTTTTGGTGGTATTTGATCACCTCTGCGGTTTTTAGTTTTTGCGCTATAAACAAAAAAAGCGACAATTTTTAAAACAAAATTGCAATATTTTTTTACACTTTTCTATAATAAATATCCCACATTTTTTAAAAAAAAAAAAACATTTATTTTTTAAACATTTTTTTTCCCTCAGTTTAGGCCGATATGTATTCTTCTGCATATTTTTGGTAAAAAAAATTGCAATAAGCGTTTATTGATTGGTTTGCGCAAAAGTTAGAGGCCCGGATTCACAAAACACTTACGCCGACGTATCTCGAGATACGCCGCGTAAGTGTAAGTATGCGCCGTCGTATCTGTGCGCCGTGCCCACAAAACTAGATACGCCTGAAAATAGGCTTCATCCGACCAACGTAACTTTCCTACGCCGGCGTATCGTTGGCGCATATTTACGCTGGCCGCAAGTGGTACTCCCATTGATTTCCTATTCACCTATGCAAATGAGGGAGATACGCCGATTCACGAACGTACTTGCGCCCGGCGCATAATATACGTGCTTTGCGTAAGTCCTACGTCCGGCGTAAAGTTATTCCCCATATAGGAGGCGCAAGTCATGCAAAAGGTATGGACCAGGGAACACAGCCGTGGTATTTTACGTTGTTTACGTAGTAGGTGAATAGGGCTAGGCGTAGGTTACGTTCACGTCGTAGGCAGTGATTCGACGTATCTTAGGCAGTTGTTTCGACGTGATTCTGAGCATGCGCACTGGGATGCGTCTACGGGATGGGGCATGCGCCGTACGTTATTCGTAACTTTATGACGCTCAGTCCTTCATTTACATGGGGTCACACCTCATTAGCATGGCTCATGACCACTCCCACCTACGCCGGCTTACGCCGAGAAAACCCAGCGTATCTTTAACAGCGACTGGGGGCGAGTGCTTTGTGAATACTGTGCACTGCGTCGGCATAGCGTATATTCGATACGCTACGCCGGCATAAATATGCGCCAATGTATGTGAATCCGGGCCATAGCGTCTACCAGAGCTTTTTTTCCTCAGAAAATAGGTGCAGGAACTCAACCACGACCCCGTTCAGATTTCAAAAACAGTAGAAGGGTCTTAAAGGGGCATTAAATACCAGGATTGCATTACATACAGAGTGCAGAGTTCAGGGGGTTACACACAGAGTGCAGAGCTGTCACTTGTAAACACAGAAACCAGACTTCTGTGTTTACAAGTGATTGTGGTGAGCAGGCACCAAACGGTCTGAGCCAGAGGTGGTGGAGCTGAGTTCCCCCAAGTTCCCCCTGAAAAAAATCCCTGGCGTCTACAAAATAGGGGATAGTTTTATGTAATTTTTATACATTTTTTTACTAATAATGGCGGCGATCTGGGATTTTTTTATTGGGACTGCGACATTATGGTGGACAAATTGGACACTTTTGACACATTTTTGGGACCAGTGACAATTTTACAGCGATCAGTGCTATAAAAAAATGCACCGATTACTGTAAAAATGTCACTGGCAGGGAAGGGGGTAACACTAGAGAGCGATCAAGGGGTTAATTGTGCTCCCTTTCTGTGTTCTAACTGAAGGGGGATGGGACTTGCTGGTGGAGGAGACTGAGGGCTAGATTCAGGTAGGGGGACGTAAGTTTGTGCGGGCGTAGCGTATGTTATGTACGCTATGCCGCCGCAATTTAGAGAGGCAAGTGCAGTATTCACAAAGCACTTGCTCCGTAATTCAAATTGTCAAGAGGAGGGCGTGTTTTATGTAAATAAAACATGACCCCACGTAAATGACGTTTCTCACGAATGGCGCATGCGCCGGCCGTGAACGTATCCCAGTGCGCATGCTCCTAATCACGTCGCAAATAGTCAATGCTTTCGACGTGAACGTAATTTACGCAAAGCCCTATTCGCGAACGACTTATGCAAACGACCTAAAATTTTCCAAATTTGACGCGGGAACGACGTCCATACTTAACATTGGCTTTGCCTCATATAGCAGGAGTAACGTTACGCCGGAAAAAGCCTTACGCAAACGACGCAAAAAAATCTGCCTCTCTAAATTGCGGCGAAAGAAGATACGCCGGCGCAGCTTTCTTGCTGAATCTAGCCCTGATTGTGTGTTCATACACAATCAGTCATTTCTCCCTTGAAAGTACCGGGATCTGTGTGTTTACACACACAGATCCCGGTTCACGGTCTGTCACGAGCGATCGCAGGTGCCTGGAGGTCATCGCACCCGCCGGGCACTCGCATCGGCTCCAGCGGGGAGCCACAGGCACGCGCACCACTAGTGGCCACAATGGCAAGCGATGTAAAGTAACATCGAATTGCCCAGCCCAGCCAACCTGCCTCTGTAAAACCTGCGTAAAACTGCGGCGGCTGGTCGGCAAGTAGTTAAAGCTGAAATGGCAGTACAAGTACCCGAATGTGACCTGATAGCCACCTCTTGCAAAACCCTTTTTATCAGCATTAAGGGTCCTTTCACACTAGCGGACCGTTCGTCCGCTCATTACAAGTCCGTTAACGGACTTGTAATGAATCCCTATGGGAACGCGTCCGTTAGCGGATGGAGCGTCCGCGTCAGTCGGGATCCGCTTTTCCGAACGGAAGAAACCCTATTTTTCTTCCGTTCGGCGGAGCGGAACTGATGCAGACGGACAGATGGTCCGTCTGCATCAGGTTCCCCATAGGGGACAGCGGAGCAGAGACAGGGCGGTCCCTGCACTCTGTGCGGGGACCGCCCTATCCGCCGACAGCTGAGCGGGGATCCCCGCTGAGCCGACGGAGACACACCGTGTGAAAGAGCCCTAAGACTGGAGGAGGGAATGGCAACACAAGGAGCCAACCAGTTGTGCTGCATTCAAAAGTGCTAGCTGATAGGAGAAGACAGCAGAGTGACAGGGAGGTGAGCTCACCAGTTTGCTGCTTCTCCTTTCACTGTCCAGTCACAGGGGGAGGGACAAGAATAATTATGAATGAACTGCAGCAGAGAAAAATCAGGCCTTGTTAGATGGGGCTGAGCTGTGTAAATCTCAAGACTGGCTAGAGAGATATACAAATCCTATGCCTGGTACAACAACTCCCCTATACAGTATGTATTTTATCCTAGAGTTCAGCTTTAACATATTACATTTACATACTCTTTAAATAGCAATTGTTTATGACTCATGTCTCTGTACCAGGCCTGTTCTAGGCGCAGAGGAAGTTCTGAGAAACGCTGAGCGCTCATCAATCAGAGCAGCACGGTTCTTTTAATGAATAATTAAGCGGCCTCCGGTCACGTCCACGGTTACAAATCATACACACTCAGAGCTAAATGATGTGTTGAGAAATCCTGGACTGGGCTCTCAGACAAGATAAAAACACTGCACCTTGCCAGATAATATTCTCAGCATCAAGCGTCTCTGGAATCCATGCTATCCTGCCTCTAGAACGGTGGTACTGAACCACTGGACTGTGATGTCCCTCCAACCAGGCCTTCAGCTAGATCCCTTAACCTTCAACAATGCCTCCCAGCTTCTATAGTGCCACCCTACATCTATTATTGGCCCCCAGTGAACCTCAACATCTCACAGAACCCCCAGGCCCCTAACCTGTTAACCTTCCATAGTGTCCCCCAGACCCCCGCTGTGTCCCCTTTGCTTGAAGTAGAGCCTCCAGCCCCCATAGTGTCTCCAACAATGTCCCATGGTGCCCCCCTGTCCCGGCAATGCTGTCAAGTCTCTCACATTGCCCCTCCAAAACCCACAGCATCCTGGAGGGACCCCATCCCCCTCTAGGAACCCTATCTCCCCCACAGCTGCCCCCCCAGCTACCTCCAGAAACTCTATCACTTACAGGGCCACTAAGTTTGTTGCAGAGTCCCCTAAACCCCCTCCAGAACATTCATCCCCACCACAGTTCTCCCCAGTCTCAGCAATGCCATCCAGTCTCCCACATTACCCTTCCAAAAACCACCAGCATCCAGGAGGGACCCCCCATCCCCCTTCAAGGACCCTATTCCCCACAGCTGCCCGCAGCTCCCTCCAGAAGTTTGTTGCATGGTCCCCTTACCCCTCCAGAACCTTCACCCCCACTAAACCCCCTCCAGAACCTTTATCCCCACCACAGTTCTCCCCAGTCCTGGCAATGCCGCCCAGTCTCCCACATTACCCCTCCCAAACCCCTAGCATCCAGGAGGGACCCCATCCCCCTCCAGAGACCCCATTCCCCCCACAGCTCCCTCCAGAAACGCCACCTCTTACAGGGTCCCCTAACCCCACCAGAACCTTCACCCCCCCCCCAGTGACACCCAGCCCCCTCCAGGAACCCTATCCCCCCCACAGTTGCCCCCAGCTACCTCCAGAAACTCCATCCCTTACAGGGCCACTAAGTTTGTTGCAGAGTTCCCTAAACCCCCTCCAGAACCTTCATCCCCACCACAGTTCCCCTCAGTCCAGTAATGCCGTCCAGTCTACCACATTACCCTTTCAAAACCCCCCAGCATCCAGGGGGGACCCCAATCCCCCTCCAGGAACCCTATCCCCCCACAATTGCCCCCAGCTACCTCCAGAAACTCCATCCCTTACAGGGCCACCAAGTTTGTTGCAGAGTCCCCTAAACCCCCTCCAGGACCTTCATCCCCACCACAGTTCTTCCCAGTCCCAGCAATGCTGTCCAGTCTCCCACATTACCCCTCCAAAAAAAAAACAGCATCCAGGTGGAACCCCCATAACCATCCTGAGACCCCCATTTCCCACAGCTGCCCCAGCTCCCTCCAGAAACTCCATCCCTTACAGGGCCCCCAAGTTTGTTGCATGGTCCCCCAACCTCTCCAGAACCTTCACACAACTCCCCAGCCCCCCCAGTGACACCCAGCCCCATAAGAGCCTTCCAGAATTTCAATGCATATTCCCCATAGGGCTCATTTCACACGTCAGCTCAGTTTTTTAGATCAGTTTTTTTTCATCAGTTGATCCGTTTTTCCATCAGTTTTTCGTCCGTTTTCCATCGTTTTTTTTTTTGGGGGGGGCTTTTTACATATTTTGATGAAAAACGGATGTTAGCGGATCGGATGGTAAACGGATCATCCGCTAACGTCCGTTTTTCGTCCGTTCCGTTTTTTTGACGGAAGAAAAATAGGGTTTTCTTCCGTCCAAAAAAACAGAACTTAACGCAGACAGATGCGAACGGACGTTAACCCATAGGAAAGCATTGCGGTCCGTTAACGGACGTCCAAAAAACGGACGAACGGAACGGACGTGTGAAAGAGCCCATACTCTCTTGTGCAAGAATATAGTTTTGTTTGTTTTGAGGCACTGACGTTCTGGAAGAATTTTCCAGGCTCTGGTCTCAAAAAAGTTGAGAACCTCCACTCATCCCAGCCACGGAAGGCTGTGATTGGACCGAGGCTTCCAGAACATACAACGCTAATAAAGCAGAATCCTATAAACAGACTCAATTAAGTCTTACAGAGGGTGATAAAATTATCTTTGACACATTATAATAAAGACATCAGCCCAAGGATGCTTTATTTACAGCAAACAGCCTTTCGCCATAGAGTGTCATTTGGTTCAAGATTACCATCAAACAAACAAGGCACGTAATATAAAGAAGGACAAAAAAAGACTGATGACTAACATGGCTATCTTTGGAGAGGTTTACAAGCATAAGGGCATTATAAAATACAGCTTAGAGGGTTAGCTCACCTTTAGGCTGCATTCACACCTGAGCGTTTTGTTTTTAGGCAGAAAGTCACGCGATTTTGCGGCATTTTTTTGTTGCGATTTTTGGTCACCAATGTTAAAAGCAGAAAAACGCTTGTAATCTGCCCAAAAAGAAGCTCATGTATCGTATATACTCAAGTATAAGCCAAGTTTTTCAGTTCTTTTTTTAGGGCTGAAAATACCCCCCTCGGCTTATACTCGAGTCAGTGTACCTGAATTCTTGACAGGCGTCCATTTTTTTAAAAGTCGCGGCTTCCTCCTGGCGTTCCGTTTGACATTTGACACTGTGTTCCGCCTATCATGGAGGTCCTCTCATCCTCAGACTCAGTTTCCCAGCAGACACTGTGTTCAGTGTTCCGCCAATCACGAACGTCCTCTTCTCCGAGGATGAAAGAATGTCCGTGATGGGAAACTCCATCACTTACAGGGCCACCAAGTTTGTTGCAGAGTCCCCTAAACCCCCTCCAGAACCTTCATCCCCACCACAGTTCTCCCCAGTCTCAGCAATGCCATCCAGTCTCCCACATTACCCTTCCAAAAACCACCAGCATCCAGGAGGGACCCCCATCCCCCTTCAAGGACCCTATTCCCCACAGCTGCCCCCAGCTCCCTCCAGAAGTTTGTTGCATGGTCCCCTTACCCATCCAGAACCTTCACCCCCACTAAACCCCCTCCAGAACCTTTATCCCCACCACAGTTCTCCCCAGTCCTGGCAATGCCGCCCAGTCTCCCATATTACCCCTCCCAAACCCCTAGCATCCAGGAGGGATCCCATCCCCCTCCAGAGACCCCATTCCCCACAGCTCCCTCCAGAAACGCCACCTCTTACAGGGTCCCCTAACCCCACCAGAACCTTCACCCCCCCCCAGTGACACCCAGCCCCCTCCAGGAACCCTATCCCCCCCACAGTTGCCCCCAGCTACCTCCAGAAACTCCATCCCTTACAGGGCCACTAAGTTTGTTGCAGAGTTCCCTAAACCCCCTCCACAACCTTCATCCCCGCCACAGTTCCCCTCAGTCCAGTACTGCCGTCCAGTCTACCACATTACCCTTTCAAAACAAGGTGGATAACGGAAATCTCCCCATTGAGACATTGTATTTTGACAGCAGGGACTGTCAGGGGTGCTGTCAGAATACACTGATCAGGGGCTGCAGCCCATTGGCTGTATGAAAAAATGTTACTACAGCGCTACTAAATACTTAATTATATGTGACATCAAAAAAATTCCTAAATAATAAATGCAGCATATGTTATGTTAGTCAAAAAAAAAAACGAAAAATCAATAATAATAATATGCGCTGAGTATTAACTTCTGTGATGTGAACCAGAACCACAAACCATAGGCGATTCAAATTCAGTACATGTGTATAAAAATAATTAGTCCAAATGCATGCAACTGAGCATGAAACTACAATACACCTCCTGAGTGCAAGTGCTGTGTACTGGCTTGAAAGATAAGTATGGGGTGATCAAATTCTACAGACTCCAAGCTGATTTGCTTCACATGTGAGTATCAGATCTTCCACAGTTGTGCAGCTCATGTGAAAAACAGAGAGACAAAAAGAGAAATCCTCATTGTGCAGATAACACACAACCATATGGAAACAATTTTGACAAGCTTGAGATAGGTCACACTCACGAATCCACCGATTAATATCAGCAAACAAACAATCCTCATTTGGCTGCTCAGCATACGATGTGTCTCCTCATTCGGATGTGCAATCCGTCCTGTTCATAGCTCTTCCCCCACGCGTTACATCACTAGACACGTGACTAAATCATGGGTAACCATTGGCTGTAGCTGCTGATCAGAATTTTTTCCCCCCAACAAGCCCATTCGACAGAAGGTGGTCATTAGATCAACTCTTGTTGAGCAGGAGCAGCTACACATGCATGAAAATTTGGCCGTTACCTACTGAGCCAGGCAAATTTTCATCCATCTTTGGTGAATTTCAATGCCCCTTGTCCCTTTTGACAAATGCACCAAACTGATTCTTTGCCCCGGGTGAAATAATGTCTAGCTTCCCCATTGGTTCTGCCTATAAAAGAGTAGCAGTACCAGCCGTTCTACTCTAATAAAGTAGAATGGCTAGTGAAGGGGGAGAGGGGGCTTTGGGTGGCCGAAGGGGGAGGGTGCGGGAGTTGTCCGGCCGCCATGGGAGAGACCTGTCAAAGTGGGCCAGTCTGGATGAAGTCCAGGGCCAAATTTTTGTCCCAGTCCAGCCCTGTCTGTGGTCCTCCAGCTGTTGCGGAAGTCCCATGGCTGACAGTTACAAGCATGACTCCCAAAGGCAGAGGCATGATGGGACTTGTAGTTCTGGAACAGCTGAAGGGTCACAGGTTGAGTACCCATGGTAGGACTATGGAGGAGATCTGTGCACGCAGCTTATGGAGAGGGCAGCGTTACCAATGGGTACTCGGTCAGCTTGGCCTGTCAACAAGACTGTAAAAGAAAAAGTGTCTTAGCCGCAGAAACCAATCCAAATCCATCTGGGCTAGTAAAGTAAATTATGATTGATTTTTTATTGTTTCTGCAATCTGCTACTTGCAATCTTTATTAAAGAAGTGTGTACATATCTTTTTATGAGGCGCGAGCTGTAAAATATCAATCAAGATCTACTCATTGAAAAATATTCCTCTGCGTCACCTGCTTTCGAGTACTGGTCTCCCATGATTAAAAATCTATACACAAGTGATACTGCTCATTCCATATCAGCAATAAAATGTCAAAGGGAAAAAATTGATTTAAAACGCTGATATTTCATTCATTAAAAATTGAAAATCTGCCTAGCTGCCATACAATCATAAAGGGAATGTTCACCCAGAAATCATATTAAATAGAAACAGTCCATTACTAAATGATTATACCTTCACCAACTTCCTACTAAAACATTTATATCTGCTTCCTACCCATACACATAAGGGAGCAGTGTGAAGAAAAGAGTGTTTTATTTTTATTTTTTAGCAGACCGGTTCGGATTGGAGGTAGCTGGGTGTAAATGGACACAATTCTATTTACACTCACCGGTCCATAGGGTTAAATGGAGGGTCAGCCTGGCTGGCTGAGAGGCGGCAGGACCATCTTAATGCAAGGGCACTCCTGGGCACTGTCCAGGGGCCCCAGGTACATGGGGGGTCCCACAATAATCTTGCATTACATCATACTTGCCAACTGTCCCAGATTTTCTGCGACAGTCATGCTTTTTACTAAACTGTCCCGATATGGTCGTGTGCCGGGAAGCATCCCAGAACCTATACTGTGCCCTCCTGATTCCAGTGTTGTACCCTCCTGACCCCCCATGTACTGTGCCCTTCTGCATTGCTCCCTGTACTGTACTCTGTGTGTTGCCTAGTAATTGATTTATGGAATGTTTTCCTTTTTTACACAAATCAATTTTATTGAAAGTACTAATGAATATACCACGCCATTCCGAATTCTAGCGCGACCTACGGTATGCCTTTATTTTATTTTTCTGCGCCGTACTCACAGTTTAATCACATAGTGAAGTTTCAGACTCCCCGAGGGGAATGGGCGTTCCTATGCAGAGGGGAACATGAGTGACGGCCGGCTATGGCGAGTCACGCTTCCCGGAAATAGCCGAAATAGGACTTGGCTCTTCACGGCGCCTGCGCAGTCAGCTCCTAGTCTGTGCACAGGCGCCGTATAGCGACGTGAAGAGCTGAGTCCTACTCCGGCTAATTTCGGGAAGCGTGACGTGCCATAGCCGGCCGTCAATCATGTTCCCTCTGCATAGGAACGCCCATTCCCCGCAGGGAGTCTGAAACTTCACTACGTGATTAAACTGTGAGTACGGCGCAAAAAAGGACCTAAGCGTCACCTATGGAGATTTTTAAGTACCGAAGTTTGGCGCCATTCCATGAGTGTGCGCAATTTTAAAGCGTGACATGTTAGGTATCTATTTACTTGACGTAACATCATTTTTCACATTGCACAAAAAAATTGGGCTAACTTTACTGTTTTGTTATTTTTAAATTCATGAAACTTTTAAAAAATTATTGCGCAAATACCGTGCGAGAAAAAAAGTTGCAATTAGAGGTCGACCGATATATCGGTCGGCCGATATATCGGCCGATATTTGGCCGTTTTTGTGAAATCGGCATCGGCCGATTATCGTGAAAAAATCGGCCGATTCGCCGCTACAATATCCAGGCCTTGAGGTCCCTTGCCTTCCAGTCATGTACTGACCAGTCACCAGTGCCCCCGCCCCCGCCATGAATCCTCCATCCGCATTGGCCTCTGCTACTCACCGCAGGTCCTGGAAGTCTACGTACGGCGGCGAGTAGGGGCGTGACGTCACGGTCCTTCCCCCGCAGCTCGCGGTCCACTCCGTGCTCACATTGCGAGTAGGGGGCCACGCCTGTCTCTCACGTCACCCTTGCGTGCCCCACCCCCTGCTGCTCCTGGTTCCCGGGTCTTCTACTGGCTCTCCGTTGCGAGTAGAGGCGTGACGCCCAGTGCGCACCCCGCCCCCTGCTACTCCTTCCCGGCTTCTTATTTTGCAGCATCCCCTGCATTCGAGCTAGGTATGTGGCATATTCGTTCATTGATGTAGATCACTATGGGCATTTATTTTTTGTCAACACTAACACTGCTGGGCAAGGTCACGCTGATGGGCACTTTTTTATGTTAAGGGGCACTCTGATGGGTATATTTTTAATGTGCGCACTGATGAGCATATTGTTTTAAGAGGCACACTGATGGACACATTTTGTTGTGCCCATCAGATTGCCCCTTAACATAAAATATGCCCATCAGCATACACATTAAAAATATACCCATCAGAGTGCCCCTTAACATAAAATTTGCCCATCAGAGTGTCCCTTAATAACAATAAATGTGCTCATGGGCACATTTTATGTTATTAAGGGACACTGTGATGGGCAAATTTTATGTCAAGGGGCACTCTGATGGGTATATTTTTAATGTGTTCGCTGATGGGCATATTGCATGTTAAGGGGCACTCTGATGGGCAAATTTTATGTTAAGGAGCACGTTTTGTTGTGCCCATCAGAGTGCCCCTTAACATAAAATGTGCCCATCAGCGTGACCCTTATTTTAAGTTAAGGGGCACAATGCATCCCCACCCATCCCTCTCCACAACACATGGCTGTGGAGGAGGCGGGTACAGAGAGAGGTGGCTGTGGAGGAGGCGGGTACAGAGAGGTGGCTGTAGAGGAGGGGGTACAGAGAGGTAGCTTTACAGCCACCTCTGTACCTCCCTCCGCCACAACCACCTCTCTGTACCTCCCTCCTCCACAACCACCTCTCTGTACCTCCCTCCTCCACAACCACCTCTCTGTACCCCCCTCCTTAAAATGACTAAGATTGTATTTTTTTTCTTTTTTAATAATTATGAGGTGGCACTGATGGGCTGCACTGGTGGGCACTAATGAGGTGGTACTGATGGACACTAATGGGCTGAACTGGTAGGCACTGATGAGGTTGCACTGACAGGCTGAACTGGTGGACACTAATGAGGTGGCACTGATGGACACTGATAGGCTACACTGGTGAGCTGCATTGGTGGGCACTGATGGACACTGATAGGCTGCACTCCACCTTTCCACCCTAAACAATAACCTCCTCCCCAACCTAGGTTTTCTAAAATAATGGGAAAGAAAAAAAAAATCGGCCTAAAATATCGGCCGCAAAAATCGGCCTAAAATATCGGCCATCGGCCGCCCCGATTTTGAAATATCGGCATCGGTATCGGCCAGAGAAAAACCCATATCGGTCGACCTCTAGTTGCAATGACCGCAATTTTATTCCCGAGGGTGTCTGCTAATATATGATGTTTGGGGGTTCTGATTAATTTTCTAGCAAAAAAAAATTGAGTTTTACATGAAGGAGAGAAGTGCCAAAATTGGCCCGGTGGTAAAGTGGTTAACAAGCTACTCCACATCTCCTATGGCATATGTGTGAAATCAGTGACGTCATCGGTTGGCCAGCACACAATGAGGAAGTAGAAGTCAATTGATTACTTTTTTTTTTTTAATTGTGGCATGGATTTCACACCTGAAGGAGCGACAGACAACACAAAAGAAATAAAAAGGGATTTTTAAATACAGCTTACCTGTAAAATCCTTTTCTTGGAGTACATCACGGGACACAGAGCGGCATATTCATTACTATGTGGGTTATATGGAGTACCTTCAGGTGATGGACACTGGCAATCTCAAACAGGAAGTCCCCTCCCTATATAACCCCCTCCCATAGGAGGAGTACCTCAGTTTTGTAGCAAGCAGTATGCCTCCCAAAATGGTCCCCATAAGAGGGGTGGGAGCTCTGTGTCCCGTGATGTACTCCAAGAAAAGGATTTTACAGGTAAGCTGTATTTAAAAATCCCTTTTTCTTTATCGTACATCACGGGACACAGAGCGGCATATTCATTACTATGTGGGATGTCCCAAAGCAATGCTTTAATGAGGGGAGGGAGACATCTTCCCAAGGATTTACTTCTGAGATAACTCAAATAATAATAATAAATCCAACTTAGTCGAGAAATAAAAATTAAATTTTTTAACTCAAGGGTGCCCCCGATTCTGAGGGTCTTAAAAATGCAGCCTGCAGCAGTTCTTGCCAAAAAGGCTGTATCAGTATTCCTTCTTACGTCCAACCGGTCTGATTTTAGAACACTTGTGGACTCAAACCAGGTTGCCGCCTTGCATACTTGAGCCACAGGGAACTGATGGTGTGCTGTCCAAGGAGGCGCCCATGGCTCTGGTAAAAAGAGCCCTTACTGGCAGTGGAAGAGGCAGTCTTTTCAAGCTGTAGGCCTGAGTAAATAATAGCTTCCTCTCTCACGAGAAGATGGCTTTTGCAGCTGTCTGCCCCTTCTTGGCTCATCTGGCAAAAATGAACAACACATCTGTTTCCCGGAACTTCTCTGTAGCTCTAAAATAGGCCTTTATGGCCGTGACCATACCCAAGGTATGCAGCAACCCTTCCTTCTGGAAGTAGGTTTCGGAGAAGGATGATAGTACCAAATCCTGGTTAGGAAAGAACTGGATATAACCTTCGGTAGAAAGGGAGGATGAGGATGGAGGACCACCTCGTCCTTGTGAGAAAATTTAAGATATAGCTCCTTATAAGATAAGGCTGCTATTTCTGTTCTCTTTGGCTAAACTATGGCAACCAGAAATCCCAGCTTCCTTGATAGCCAAATCACAGGAATTTCAGCCAACGACTCAAAAGGTTGTTCCTGTAGAGTTGACCGAACTAGATCCAAGTCCCACGGCAAGTGGTGACATGCCCGGAGGATTAATGCGCCAGACCCTCTGAAAGAAGGTCTCAACCGCGAGTGGGAGTCCACCACTCCTAGCTGGAGAGACTTAACACTTCATTAATGGTATACTTGCGGCAAGCTGTTCCTTCGACACATACCAGCCTACCTAGGCTTCCCGGACCCTGTAACAAGTCACCCTGGAGACCGGCTTTTTTTTTTTTTTTTTTAAACCTGATCAGGGTAGAGATTATCTGCCCAGAACGGCCTCTACTACTGAGAATCAGGGATTCAGCCGCCAGGCCGTCAAATTTAGACGCCGCAATGCAGGGTGTAGGATCGGGCCTTGTGAGAGTAGGTCTGGCCGTAGAGGAAGTGCCCAAGGTTCTCCCACTGCCATCCTCAGGATTAGTGAGTACCATGCCCTCCTGGGCCATGCTGGAGCTACCAGGATGACTGGTTTGTGCTCCACCCTGATCCTGCGTAACAGGCGGGGTAGCAACTGTAGCGGGGGAAAGGCATATAGCAGTTTGAACTGATGCCAAGGACAAACCAATGCATCGGTTCCGCAGGCCATAGGGTCCCGAGTACGGGACATGAACCTGTCTAGTTTTTTGTTGAATCTTGATGCCATGACGTCCACGTCCGGCATTCCCCACCTCTGGCAGATTAACTGAAAAATTTTAGGGTGCAGAGACCACTCCCCTGGCGACAGAGACTGACGACTCAAGAAGTCCGCTTGCACGTTGTCCACCCCGGGAATGAAGATTGCCGATATGCAGGGCACATGAGCCTCTGCCCACAGCAAAATCGAGCTCACCTCTCTCTGAGCTGATTGACTTTTGGTTCCCCCTTGGTGATTTATATATGCTACAGCCGTGGCATTGTCCGACTGAATCCTCACCGGGAACCCCTGTAACTTGGATGTCCAAGCCTCGAGGGCCAACCGAGCAGCTCTGAGCTCCAAGATGTTGATGGGCAACTGCCTCTCCGCATGTGCCCAAGTGCCTTGGCGAGTGCAACCATCCAAGACCGCTCCCCAGCCCGTTAGGCTGGCATCTGTGGTTACTATCTTCCAGGTTATGGGACTGAAAGATTTTCCCTTTAGCAGGTTCTGAGGGTTTAACCACCAACACAGACTTTGCCGGACTCTTGCTGACAGAGGCAACGGAAACTCCAAGGCCTGCGCCCTCTTGCTCCAAGCTGCCAGAATGGCTGCCTGTAGGGTGCGAGTGTGGCTCTGAGCGTAAGGTACCGCCTCGAACGTGGCCACTAGCTTGCCTAGTAAACGCATACATAGGCGAATAGTTGGTTCTCTTTTACTCAGAACCAGCTGAATCAATTCTTTGATAGCCCTGACTTTTACCAGGGGTAGAAAAACCTTTTGCTGAGCTGTGTCTAACCTCATGCCGAGATAATCCAACTGTTGTGCGGGTTGGAATACTGATTTTTCTCGGTTTATGACCCAGCCGAACCTCTCGAGAATCTGAACCGTGAGGGCAACCGCTCGCTCCAAACAAGGAGATGAGTGGTCTATGATCAAGAGGTCATCCAAATATGCCAGGACCGTGACGCCCTGGATTCTTAGACTGGCTAATATTGGAGCTAGAACCTTCGTGAACACCCGGGGGGCCGTAGCCAGCCCGAAAGGAAGCGCCACAAATTGGAAGTGACGCTGAGCCACTGAGAAACGTAAAAATCTCTGATGTGGCCGAAAGATCGGTATATGAAGGTAAGCATCCTTTATGTCTATGGAGGCCAGAAAATCGCCCTTCTGGAGCACGGCGGCTGCTGACCGAACAGACTCCATCCGGAATGACTGAACCTTTAGATAAATGTTTAAATTTTTTAGGTCCAAAATTGGCCTGACCTCGCCGTTGGGCTTTGGCACGACAAATAGATTGGAGTAGAAACCTAGCCCTTGTTCTAGGACTGGTACCTCTACTATCACGCCTTGATAAATTAGACGATCCAATGCCGCCAAAAAGGGGGACCTCTTTGCTGGATCGTTTGGAATACTTGATTCCTGATAATGAGGAGGAGGAAACTTTAGAAACTCTAATCTGTAGCCTGTGGCCACAGAAGATCGGACCCATCTGTCGGGGATGTTGGCTTCCCAGATCTTTGAAAAGAAACAAAGCCTTCCCCCTATCCTCGTGGGTGGGGGCATCTCTTCATAAGGCAGACTTAGGGGCAGGCTTTGCTGGCTTGCGATACCAAGGCTTTTTGCCTCCCGGGGCCTGTCCCTGCGATTTAAAATTTGATCGCGCAGGAGGCCGTCGATACTGCCTGGCATTAGAGGGCCCTGGCACAGGGGAAAGTTGCCTCTTAAATGTAGGACCCCGAGATCTCTTCTTGACTGGCAAAAGGGTACTCTTGCCACTTGAGATAGTCTGAATGTATTTATCCAGATCTTCTCCGAAAAGTCGACCTCCATGGAAAGGGAAACCTGCCAAAAGCTTTTTGCATGGGGGCTCGGCCGCCCAGTTCTTTAACCATAAGAGCCTTCTCATATGCACTAAAAAAAGAGATTTTTAATACAGCTTACCTGTAAAATCTTTTTCTTGGAGTACATCACGGGACACAGAGCGGCATTCATTACTATATGGGTTATATGGAGTACCTTCAGGTGTAGACACTGGCAATCTCAAACAGGAAATGCCCCTCCCTATATAACCCCCTCCCATAGGAGGAGTACCTCAGTTTTGTAGCAAGCAGTATGCCTCCCAAAATGGTCCTCAAAAAAAGAGGGGTGGGAGCTCTGTGTCCCGTGATGTACTCCAAGAAAAAGATTTTACAGGTAAGCTGTATTAAAAATCTCTTTTTCTTTATCGTACATCACGGGACACAGAGCGGCATTCATTACTATATGGGATGTCCCAAAGCAATGCTTACAATGAGGGGAGGGAGAACATCTCCAAGACAAAAGGATTTAATTTAGAGATATACTCAAATCATAATAAATCCAACTTAGTTGAGAAAAATAAAAATTTTTAAATTTAACTCGAACAAGAGGAGCCCCCGGAATCCGAGGGTCTCAAACTGCAGCCTGCAGCACTGCCTGCCCGAAGGCAGTATCAGTATTCCTTCTTACGTCCAACTTGTAGAATTTTGTAAACGTGTGGACAGAAGACCAGGTTGCCGCCTTGCAAACTTGAGCCATAGAGATCTGGTGGTGTGCTGCCCAGGAGGCGCCCATGGCTCTAGTAGAATGAGCCTTTAATGATACTGGAGGAGGCAACCCTTTCAAGCCGTAGGCCTGAGTGATTAATTGCTTAATCCACCTAGAAATGGTGGACTTTGCAGCTGCATGCCCCTTCTTGGGCCCATCCGGTAGAATGAACAGCACATCTGTCTTCCGGATCTTCTTTGTAGCTTTAAGATAGGCCTTCATGGCCCTGACAATATCCAAGGTATGCAGCAACCCTTCCTTTCTGGAAGTAGGTTTAGGGAAGAAGGATGGTAATACCAAATCCTGGTTCAAATGAAAACTGGATATGACCTTCGGAAGGAAGGAAGGATGAGGGCGGAGAACGACCCTGTCCTTATGAAAAACAAGATATGGTTCCTTACAGGATAAGGCTGCCAGCTCCGAAACTCTTCTTGCGGAAACTATGGCAACCAAAAATACTAACTTCCTTGTCAGTAGAACCAAAGGAATATCAGCCAACGGCTCAAACGGTTGTTTCTGTAAACTTTGACAGAACAAGATTTAAATCCCACGGACAAAGCGGGGATTTAACTGGAGGTCTAATACGTAAGACCCCTTGAAGGAAGGTCTTAACCAGCGAGTGGGTGGCCAGCGGCCGCTGAAACCACACTGACAGAGCAGAAATCTGTCCTTTGATTGTGCTTAATGCCAATCCTTTATCCACTCCTAGCTGGAGAAAACTTAATACTCTATCGATGGTAAATTTGCGAGAAAGCCATCGCTTGGACTCACACCAGCCTACATAGGCCTTCCAGACCCTGTAATAAATCACCCTAGAGACCGGTTTCCTGGCTCTGATTAGGGTAGAGATTACTTTCTGAGACAGACCTCTACCCCCGAGAATCAGGGATTCAGCTTCCAGGCCGTCAAATTTAGATGCCGTAAGGCAGGGTGGAGGATCGGACCTTGCGATAGCAGGTCTGGCCGTAGAGGAAGAGTCCAAGGGTCTCCCACTACCATCCTTAAGATTAGTGAGTACCATGCCCTTCTGGGCCATGCTGGAGCTACCAGGATGACTGGTATGTGCTCCACCCGGATCCTGCGCAGCAGGCGGGGTAGTAACTGGAGCGGGGGAAACGCATAAAGAAGTTTGAACTGATGCCAAGGGCAAACCAACGCATCGGTTCCGCAGGCCATCGGATCCCTTGAGCGGGACATGAACCTGTCTAGTTTCTTGTTGAGTCTCGATGCCATGATATCCACGTCCGGCACTCCCCATCTTTGGCAGAGTGCTTGAAAGACTAGTGGATGCAGAGACCATTCCCCCGGCCATAGAGTCTGGCGGCTTAAGAAGTCCGCCTGAAAGTTGTCCACTCCTGGAATGAATATTGCCGATATGCAGGGCACATGAGCCTCTGCCCATAGAAGAATCAAGCTCACCTCTCTCTGAGCGGTTTGACTCCTGGTTCCCCCTTGGTGATTTATGTGTGCCACGGCCGTGGCATTGTCTGATTGAATTCTCACCGGGAACCCCTGCAATTTTGACGTCCAAGCCCTGAGGGCTAGTCGAGCAGCTCTGAGCTCCAAGATGTTGATGGGCAACTGCTTCTCTGGCTTTGCCCAAGTACCTTGGCGAGTGCAACCATCCAAAATTGCTCCCCAGCCCGTCAGGCTGGCGTCTGTGGTCACTATCTTCCAAGCCACTGGGCTGAAAGACCTCCCCTTCAGTAGATTCTGAGGGTCTAACCACCAACACAGACTTTGTCGGACTCTTGATGAGAGCGGCAACGGGATATCCAAGGCCTGTGGCCTTCTGCTCCATGCTGAAAGGATGGCTGCCTGTAGGATGCGAGTGTGGCTCTGGGCGTATGGTACCGCCTCGAATGTGGCCACCATCTTGCCTAGTAACCTCATACATAGGCGAATAGTCGGTTCTTTCTTGCTTAGAACCAGTAGGATTAATTCCTTGATGGCTTTTACCTTCCTCAGAGGTAGGAACACTCCTTGTTGTTCTGTGTCTAATCTCATGCCGAGATATTCCAACTGCTTTGTGGGCTGGAAAGCTGACTTTTCTCGATTTAGGACCCAGCCGAACCTCTCGAGGTATTGGACCGTGAGGGCCACTGCTCGCTCCAAGCCGGGAGACGAGTGATCTATGACTAGGAGGTCGTCCAGGTATGCTAGGATCGTGACCCCTTGGATCCTTAGTTTGGCTAGGATTGGAGCTAGGACCTTCGTGAACACCCGGGGGGCCGTAGCCAACCCGAAGGGAAGCGCCACGAATTGGAAGTGACGCGAAGCCACCATGAAGCGTAGATAACTTTGATGTGGCTGATAAATTGGAACATGAAGGTAGGCATCCTTTATGTCTATGGACGCCATGAAGTCGTCCTTCTGGAGTGTGGCAGCTGCTGACCGCACGGATTCCATCCGAAATGAGCGGATCTTTAGATATGCATTTACCATCTTTAGGTCCAAAATTGGCCTGACATCTCCATTGGATTTTGGGATGATGAATAGGTTGGAGTAGAAACCCAGCCCCTGTTCCAGGACTGGTACCTCTACTATTACTTCCTGGGAAAGTAGATGATCTAATGCCGATCTTAATGCGGCTCCCTTTTCCGGATCGTTTGGAATCCTCGACTTCTGGAAATGAGGAGGAGGAAACCTTAGGAAATTAATTTGTAGCCTGTGGCCACGGAAGACCGTACCCACTCGTCGGGAATGCTGGCTTACCAAATCTCTGAAAAGAGTCGCAGCCTTCCCCCCACCTTCGTGGGTGGGGGCGCCCCTTCATAAGGTTGGCTTGGGGGCTGGTTTTGCTGGTTTGCGAAACCACTGCCTTTTGCCTCTAACAGCCTGTCCTTGTGATCTGCTGTTGAAGCCGAAGTTTGCTTTTGCAGGAGGCCGTCGATACTGCTTGGCATTAGAGGGCCCCTGCCCAGGGGAATACTGTCGTTTAAACGCAGGTCCCTGAACCTTCTTCTTAGTTGGCAAGAGAGTACTCTTGCCGTTTGAAATGGTCTGAATGTATTTATCTAGGTCTTCTCCGAAGAGTCGTCCTCCATGGAAGGGGAACCCTACCAGGAGCTTCTTGCATGGGGGCTCAGCCTCCCAGCTTTTTAACCATAAGAGTCTTCTCATATGGATAAGGGATAACGATAAACGTGACGCTTGCTGGATAGAATCCTTGATTGCGTCTACCGTAAAACATATGGCCTTAGGGACATCCGAAAATTTTTCTGCCTGCTGGGCCGGAATAAGTTTAAGCATCTGCTTAAATTGATCCGATAATGCTTGAGCGACCCCAATCGCAGCCACAGCTGGCTGTACTACTGCCCCTGCAGTAGTGAAGGAGTTCTTAAGTAGTGCTTCCAAGCGCTTATCAACTGGATCCTTGAACACCTGTATGTTTTCTACAGGGCATGTTAACGATCTGTTAACACATGAGATGGCTGCGTCCACTGCAGGAGTAGCCCATCTTTTGGAAAATTTTTCTTCCATAGGATATAGGACAGAGAACCTTTTAGGTGGTAAGAAGATCTTATCTGGCTTGTTCCAATCTTGGAACAAAATTCCCTCTAATAGAGGATGGATCGGAAACACAGCATTGCTTTGAGGCGCCCTCAGTGAGCCCAAAGCTGAAACCGTCGATACCTGGAGATCTGGTACTGGCAAGTTGAATGTCCTATGGACCAAGTCCGACAATCCTTGAATCCACCAGCTCTCCCTCAGGGAGACTGCCCCAGACTCCTCTGTATCCGGGTCTTCGATCCCTGAACCTACTTGGTCCGTGTCCAAGAGGTCGTCCAATTCCCCTGAGGAAAGGACCTCCTCTTCTGAGGGTCCGCGCTCGGGCGACGGAGATCTATTCCGCTTACTGCCCCGCATAGCTGCGGATATCATTTTTTTTTTTTCCATGCTTTTCTCATCTCTTTTAAAGAGGTGAGTAATACCTCCTCCGTGACCATCTTAGGGTTGGACTGACCCGCGTCAGCTCCAGCCCCAGATCCCGATGGCCCCAAGGCTCCCTGTAGGGAAAACAGCGGCATACCATGGTACAATACCGAGGTACACCTGCTACCTATTGGTATTTGGAACTATAAAAGTTAATTGTCCAAACACCTGTTTGGGGGATAAAAAAATGCTTCCTCTCCCCTAGATGACTTTTTTTTTTTTTTTTTTTTTCGTTTTTGTTTCAAATCCAGGAAAGAAAAAACATTCTGTCCCCCTGAGTAGTATTGCAAAGAAAAACTATGAGATGGAAAAGAAACAGCCTATTTCTAGGCTTGACAAAACAGTCCTCTGAAGACTGCAATATCCTTTCTGGCCACTGTGTGTCCTCGGCGCCCCGTGCTGCCGCTCTGGTCTTTCTCCTCAGTTCCAAAGTATTGATGGAACAAACAAGGAAGGGCCGCCCCTTCCTTTAAGCCACTGACCCGCCCTTCCCCCCCAGCAACCTCAAACAGGAAATGCCCCTCCCGACAGGGGGAGGGGGGGGGGATTTTGGGAGGAAGGGACCTCTCTGTTCCAGCAAACTGCGGCCTGCAGCCTGGAACCATGAGGAGGCCAGCGTTTTGCCTGCTTGCAGGCTCTGAGGAGGAAGACTGAATGGAGCATCGCCTGGAGGCCTGCAGGTAAGCACAGCTCTCTGACACACACATATATTTTTATATAACACAGGCCCCACTCAATGCTTTTCCAACACTACAAGGGAGGTCACATCTTATGGGGAATAATACATAGAGAGCCATCCTATCTTTATGATATGTGACTAGTTTGCCAGATGCAGTGCATAACTTTAGGCATGTCCTCTGTGACCCCCCAGAAAAAAACCTGCTAAGAACCAAGTTCCGCAAGTTTTCCCCTCACTTACCTGCTCCATGCCGCAGGACTTTGCCAAGCAAGAGGCCCAATCTTCCCCCATCTCCGTGGGGATGTCTAGACCTTCAGGCCCTGGGTTCCTATGAAGGATCCACTGTCCTGGGCCCATATAGCACCCTGGCAACAGAAAACTTTAGGTACCCAAAGGTTTCTAAGTTCTGGGCCCAGGGTCCAGCTCTCTAAAAAGAAAAGCATTATGGGCTATACCCCAAGGGTTTGGGGTCCGGTTACTGACCACTTTAGCGCTGAGGCTTTTTTGGACAGAACCGGTAGCTCACCTAATCCCAAGGATGCGGAGGCAAGCTAAACCATGACTAACACCTAAGACACTGGCGTAAAAACTGAGGTACTCCTCCTATGGGAGGGGGTTATATAGGGAGGGGCATTTCCTGTTTGAGATTGCCAGTGTCTACACCTGAAGGTACTCCATATAACCCATATAGTAATGAATGCCGCTCTGTGTCCCGTGATGTACGATAAAGAAATAGAGATAAGCGAGATGCCTGCTGAATGGAATCTTTTATAGCATCCACCGCAAAGCAAAGAGCTCTGGGTATATCGGACAGCTCTTCTGCCTGTTGGGCAGGGATGTCCTTAAGCATCTGTTTCGTCTGATCCTTTAAAGCCTGACAGACTCCTATAGCAGCCACCGCTGGCTGTACCACTGCCCCTGCCGTGGAAAAAGAAGCTTTTAAGAGAGTTTCCAACCGTTTATCAACCGGGTCCTTAAACATCTGAATGTTTTCTACCGGGCAAGTTAGTGATTTATTTACACAAGAGATGGCAGCATCCACAGCTGGGAGCGCCCATTTTTTGGCAAACTTCTCCTCTAACGGGTAGATAACAGAAAATTTTTTAGGCGGCAAAAAAATTCTGTCTGGTCGTACCCAATCTTGGAAAATTAGCTCCTCTAATAAGGGATGGACTGGAAAAAACTGCGTTATTCAGGGGCGCCTTTAAGGAGCCCAAAGAGGAAACTGCCGGACTCCGGAGCTCCGGTAAAGGCAGGTTAAATGCTGAGTGTACCATGTCCGTCAAAGACTGGACCCACAGGCTCTCCGCTTGGGAGGCTGAGAATGGTTCCTCAATAGTAGATTCCTCAATTTCTGAACCCTCTGGGTTCTCGTCCAATAGATCCTCCTGAAATTCTGATTCCTCCAGTGAAATCAGTTCAGCATCCGAGGATACACATTTTGGCGAAGGGGACCTAGCCCGCTTCTTGCCTGGAAAAGATTTAGTGAGCATAGCTGCCAATCTTTTCTCTAGCCCTTCTAATGCGGTAGCTAGCTTTTCCTCTGTGACGAACACAGGGTTGGGTGGATCTGGGCCAGCCGCTGCACCAGACCCCCCTATTGGCTCAACCAAGGCGGCCACAACTGGGTCAGGCGGGGAGAGTACCGGCATAGCCTGACTCGTATCCTCAGAATCCGAGGGGGAACCCTTTTGCTTTTTGACATTTTTAGATCCCCTTGATCCTGAGCCTTTGGGTGCCATGGTACAAAACCGAGGTTCTTAGCCTGCAACAACTAACTGTACGCAGCTAGGAAATAATCTTGAAAGGTTTAGGGAGCAATAGGATTACTAGTGTCCAAAAACCCTGGTGAGGCCGAAATCAAATATAAAGGAAAAAATCTTTTTTTTTTTTTTTTTTAATATGCTATTATGTTCCTTTAAATTAGAAGTATTTATATTTTACTTCTTTTTTTTTTTTTTTTTTTTTTTTTACGGCCCCACCAATATCTTTTTCCAGCCCTTCAACCTGCTGACAAAGGGGAATTTTTGGCTTAATAAGAAAAAATAGGCCAAGCCTATGATGTACTACCCCTTTCTTGCCACCGGGGGTCGCAGGAGTGCCGCTCTGTGTCCTCTCTCCTCCAGATCAGCTTCAGACTGATCTATGCGCGCACCCTGTCACTCTTAACAGAGGCGAGACACGCCTCTTCCTGCGTGCTCCCGCCCTCCCCCTCCTCCCGATGGCGCGAAATTCATCTATTTCTTGCGTGCCCGCGCGCGCGCGCGCGACAGGGAGAGGAGAGAGAGACACATGGAGACGCCAGACGCCGACAGAGCTGGGAGAAAGGACGCGCTGCAGGGCGGCAAATTTGAATCCCCCGGACAGGTAGGCTGCAAATAGAGACTCTAAGGAATCAGTTGCTTAGCCCAAGGGTCTCTTCCCAGACCCTGTATGCCCAGCAGAACAGCAGGTAGCCAGAAGAAGATTGCTTGGACAGGGGGCCAGAAATGGGGAGGAACAAAACAAATCATCCTGTCCACTAACGGACATAGTGACCCTGGTGCCCATGCAGAGCATACTTAGGCTGCCCCCCCTTGTGGTCCCCCTTGGGAAGCTCGCAGTCGAACCAAGTTCCGCAGGCTCCCCACTTACCTGCTCCATGCCGCAGGACGTTTGTAACAAACACAGTCCAATCTTCTCCCATCTCCGTGGGAAGTGTAGTAGACCTTCAGGCACTGGGGTCCTGAAAGGAACCGCTGTCCTGGACCTATACAGCACCTCTGGCAAACAGGAAACTCTTGGCTTTAGAAAAGCTGTGAGCCCTGGGCCCAGGGTCCAGCCCTCCAGAGAGGGCATTATAGGCAAAACCCCCTGGATTTAGGGGCCCGGGTACTGTCCACTTCGGCACTGAGGCACTCTGGACAGATCCGGTTAGCCCGCCTTGATCCCAAGGATATGGAGGCAAGCTATTCCGTGACCAACACCTAAGACACTGGCGAAAAAACTGAGGTACTCCTCCTATGGGAGGGGGTTATATAGGGAGGGGACTTCCTGTTTGAGATTGCCAGTGTCCATCACCTGAAGGTACTCCATATAACCCACATAGTAATGAATATGCCGCTCTGTGTCCCGTGATGTACGATAAAGAAATACTATTTTGTGGTGTTTTTTTTTTTTTGTAAGGGTCCGCTTTAGGTGAGGTAGTTTTCTTTACATATGTGTAATTTTTATTTTTTAAAACACTGCAATTTCCCTTTAAAAAAACAACTATTAAATATTGAATTGACAGGGTAGGTTGCGGAGGACCAAGTTGTTGAGTGATGTTCAGTCATCAGGTGGAAGATATCTCAGCAATGATTTACTCACGCTGTCAGCAGAGGGAGAAGCCACTAGCAGCAAAGTTCCTTTTTTGATGCTGAATCATAGATAATTCAACACTAAACCCATGTGTCATGACACCTTTCTCTTAAGCTGTACATGAAACAAGATGTACAGTCCCAGTTGTGCAAATCATGACTCTTCCAATTCTAAATCAGTCTGGGATATGAAGAAGAACTTTTTGAAGTGGACATTGTGCCATGATGACACAACACAGAAGTTATTTTGACAAGTAGCCATTTTATTCTCCATCTGTTTTGCAAATTCCATTCTAATTTTATGACAAGAGCAAGACTTCCTGCTCTCTAGCTCCCTTGTCCCCTCCTCCCATGCTCACCTCCAGGACTTTTCCAGAGCTGCCTCCCATCCCATGGAACTCCCTATCCCAATATTTCCTGCCCTCTCCTACTATGTCCACTTTTTGGAGACCCCTGGCAACCCTTCTCTTTGGAGAAGCCTATGCCGCAACTGTATTTCCACTTTCTCCATCAGCTCATCCCCCACAGTTATTTCCTTTTGAATCACTTCACCATGCCTTTTAGATTGTAAGCTCTAACGAGCAGGGCCCTCTGATTTCTCTTGTATTGAATTGTATTGTAACTGCACTGCCTACCCTCATGCTGTAAACACCAGAGGTCTCAAACTGGCTGCCCTCTAGCTGTTGCAAAACTACAAGTCCCATCATTATTATTATTATGCACGATTTATATAGCGCTAACAGTTTACGCAACGCTTTACAATGTATAGGGGGGACAACAGAATTACAGTGCAGTTCAATACAAAAGGTACAGGAGGGCCCTGCTTGTAGAGATTACATTCTAAAGGGAGGTGAGGTGGTACAAAAGGTAATAGCTGCAGAGAATGATTTGATGGGGATGGCTCGGGGACAGTTGTTGGTTGGGTGTGGGATAGGCCTCCCTGAATAAATGAGTTTTCAGGGATCTCCTAAAAGGTGGACAGGGTAGGGGCTGATCGAACATACTGGGGCAGGGAGTTCCAGAGGATGGGAGAGGCTCTGGAGAAGTCCTAAAGGCGAGCATGGAATACGTTAACAAGGGAGCTAGAGAGCAGGAGGTCCTGGGAGGAGCAGAGGGGACGATTTGGGCGATATCTATAGATGAGTCTGGCGATGCCTCTGCCTGTGGCAGTCATGATTGTAACTATCAGCCTTGCAAAGCATCATGGGACTTGTAGATTCGCAACAGCCGGAGGGCCGCCAATTTGAGACCGATGCTGTAAAGCACTGCACAAACTGTTGGCGCTATTAAAATCCTGTATAATCACATTAGTATTTGGGGTCCCGGGACAGCTGTTCTCTCTGCCATTCATCCTTACTCAACTAGATCTGCTCATTCGGCAAACCTTGTGACCGGCTTTCATGCAGGAAATTACCATGAAGTATGATTTCACCCGACTAGGATCATGCAAGATTTCTACAGAGGTCTTATGGTATAGGGCAAACATGTTTCCTGTGTCACGGACGGGAGTCTGTATCCACTCGGAACAGGCAAATCGAGAATTTGAGAAACTAAACTGGGTTATTTAGAGGTATGGGCCTCAGGGGAGACACCAATAAGCATAGTTTCCCCAAGGGTCACCACCAAGAGGACATTGGAATCTAAAGGCATGGAGTGGCAGAAGACTGTGGACACACAAAGTGACCGCAGGGGGCAGAGGTGTCAATGGGGGACCATACTGTGAATAGACAATACTCCAAGGACTGGGGTCAAAGTAACACAGGAATGCACAGGACACACAGTAGTCCCAACGAGGCACCAAGTGGAAAAACTGGAAGAGAACAAATGTCAGAGAGGTCCACTGGAGTAAAGGACCGTCTCGGGAAGACACCACGAAACATAGGGTGCTTGGCAGCTTGCGTGACGATGTGTTGCTCGAAAACGGAGCAACACATGCGCTAGCTGTTTAAGACAACACCTAATTGTGGCAGACCAATGGCTTTGAACAGACAGAAACCTCCAACGCTGGAATGGGGCAAAGTTGGATGATATATTTTGCCGCCAAGTGGATGCCGAAACCAGGGCAGAAACTGCATCTGTATGTGTTGGCGGGCTGAATTGCCATCAAAATTTAAAAAGAAGTGCTTGGACCAATCCCCGCTGAGACATTCGATCTTGCCAACTTACCAACTGCTGGTGTCTCCGCCTTCGGAACATCGGCCTTCTTTTACCTCCCGGTGGGAGTGCGACTTGGACCTCCAACTTACGGAAAAACAAATTGATCTGAATATCCTTTTCACTCATAAGACCTCTATTTGTGCAAGGCTCCAGAAGACTGGATATAAGGTCCTATCCCGTTGGTATTATACGCCGGAAAAGATCCACAAGATGTTCCCCCAAAGCTCTGACTTATGTTGGAGATGTGGGGAAGAGGTTGGTACGCTCCTCCACGTCTTCTGGCCGTGTCGCCTCCTCCAGCCCTTCTGGACGGAGGTCCATCGGATCACGCAGAAGTTCACGGATCGGGTGCTGCCTTTTTCCCCTGGTTTCTTCCTACTACACCACCACGAGATCCCGGTTAAGGCCTACAGGGGATCCATACTGCCGTTCCTGCTCACAGCAGCGAAAGGCTGCATTCCCCTAAACTGGAAACAGACCCGGCCTCCGTCGGTGGCCGGTTGGTTGAGAAGAGTAGCGGATATCCATGCAATGGAGGATTTGGTGGCCACGGAAAAGGGCATGAATGAAATTTTTTCCAAAACCTGGTTCCATTGGCACGAGTTTATCTACTCCGAGGAATACGGTCAGTTGAGGGCCCGGTCCCCCTGAAAGGGGTGGGCTCTAAATGCTCCCCGGCTGGGGTGGTTGCGACTGGATGATGGTATCCCCCCCCCATCCCTTTTTTTTTTCTTCTCTCTCTCCCTCTCTTCCTCTTTTCTCCCTCTAACTTTTGTTCCCCACTCTGAACTCTTCTCTTACTGCTGTGTTAGTGGGTGTGAGCTGGTTTGCTACCGGACTCGCATTCATTTTTTCTATTTTTATCTTTAAGGAAAAAAGGCTGAGGCCACAAAACGGGCCATGCGGAGTACAGAAGGTTCCCGCTCTTTTGTAAAGTGATGTGAGCTCCCTCGGTTAGCTTATTCCTACTATTTGTTGTTTCATGCATGTTTGACAGTTGGGGAATGCATCGCTTGCTGTATTGTGATTCAGATGTCTCTGTATTTCTGTATGTCCCTCCTTTCTAAATAAAGAATTTACAAAAAAAAAAAAATTAAAAAGAAAAAAAGGACGTCTTTTTGTAGTGATTTGACCGTTTTGGACTGCAAAAAACAACAACCTGATTAATATAATATGATATAAACTATACTTTTCTATATACTTCTATGTAATTATCCTTTTGAGTTAGCTCACAGCGTAGATCTGGCAGGAGCATGGGCATGTTGGGATAAGACTCGGGGAGGGGTAACAAAGGATAATTATACAAAAATGATACAAATGCTTAGTTAGAAAGAAAAATGCTGAAGTGGAGGGACCTTGTGGAGCCTGAAATCAGGGCTGAGGCAGAATTGAGAGATGGTGACTGCTCAGAGAATGCTGAGAACTGAGCAATCGGTGGTCTTTGATCGCTCAGTTCTCAGTGCAGAGCCAGCGGGGGACAGATGCAGCATCTGGAGGGAAAAAAATGATCCGATGCTACATCCACCCAAGTGTTTTTTTTTTTCTCCTAAATTCCATACTTCTCTTTTAAGACACTTAGCACTGCTGTTAATAATGTGAAGGCAAGGCTACGGAAATTAAGGTTGCTATCACAAATATGTAAATTACAATTTAAAGTGGTTGTAAACTTCAGACATGAAATATGAGTGTACTTATCTCAATTAGAAGCACTACGTATAATTTCTATCTGCTGCTTCGTAACTTTGCTATCTGTATTGATCACTTCTGACAAGTTTCCTGACACCAAGAGAAAAATGGTAACAGTGGAGGGATCTCCAGCAGATTGACAGCCTTAGCTCTGTTTCTGTGTGCAGAAAGGTGTGTCCCTTCCATCCAATCACCTCTCAGAGCTTCCCTTAGTCCCCTTTTTAGGCATACGGTTCTGTGAGAAGCCGTACTTTTCTTATCCGCTTGCTCAGCAGGAACCGCTCCGTTGATCCCCGCTGAGCTGGCAGATGACAGGGCGGTCCCTGCACAGGTGTAGGAACTGCCCTGTCAGATCTCCGCTCTCCCCTATGGGGGGGGATCGGATAAACAGGGCCGCCTGTCCGTGTTCACCCGATCCGATGACGGATGGAAAAGGAGGATTTTCCTCTGCCTGCAGATTCGGAGCATAGCGGACACCGATGAGATCGGGTGTCAGTGGATGTTCACCCGCTATACCATAGGGATATATGCATGTCACTTTTTCATCCGTAAACGGATGGATGAAAAAACGGACATACGGTCCGCCAGTGTGAAAAGGCCCTTACTGAGCTCTGCAGAGTGCAACCTCAGCTCCCCTCCACCGTTCTTCTGACAGCTCAGACATGCTTTACCTTGCGAGAAAAAAAATAAACACCAGCGGCATACAACCACTTTAACCAGACACTGATAGAAGTCACAAGACTGCTACAGTATATACTGATTATGAGAAAAGGTATTTAGCAGTTTATATTTACCGTATATACTTGAGTATAAGCCAAGCTTTTCCAGCACATTTTTTTGTGCTGAAAATGCCCCCCTCGGCTTATACTCGAGTCACCTTTTTGCGCCTGATCTCCCAGACTTTGGGGACCCGGTACCGGCCGGCCGTAGGTCCCCTGGACCCCAAGCTTGGCACACATGTAGCCCCAGTTTTCCTCTAAAAGTGTGCAAAGTTTGCTGTCTGGGGGACCTACGGCTGGGGAGCACCGATTTTTCAAATCTGGGCACCCCTTCTATATACTCCCATGTTAAATGTAAGTCTAGTCATGGGCACAGTGAGGCATGGACACAGTGAGGCATGCAGATGGACACCCTAGGCGTATACTCGAGTCAATACGTTTTCCCATTTTTTTTGTGGTAAAATTAGGTGCCTCGGCTTATATTCGGGTCGGCTTATACGCTAGTATATACGGTACTAAAATAATTGCATTTCCATGTGATGTGTACTGTGGGAGACCAGATATAGTGAATGCAGGCTCCTGGGTTTAGTAACACTTTAAAGCGGATGTCCGCTGAAAAAAAAAAATATTAAAAGCCAGCAGCTACAAATACTGCAGCTGCTGACTTTTAATATCAGCACACTTACCTGTCCTGGAGTCCAGCGCCATCCGCAGCAGAGGACGAGCGATCGCTCGTCACTCTGCTGCCCCACGCCATCCTTGGTGAGGGAACCAGGAAGTAAAGCGCTCCGGCTTCACTGCCCGGTTCCCTACGGTGCATGCGTGAGTCGCGCTGCGCCGTGCTGACTGGCTCCCGCTGTGTTCTGGGAGCCGAGTGTTTCCCAGAACACAAGGGGGGGTGTAGGGGGGGAAGGGATCTGACGTCTTGCCCGCAGTCTACCCGCAGACTGTGTGGCTGGAAGTGGGTGCAAATACCTGTCTTTAGACAGGTATCTGCACCCCCCTGAAAGGTGTCAAATATGACACCGGAGGGGGGGAGGGTTTCCGATTTGCGGGAGTGGAGGTGGAGGGTGGAGCTCCGCTTTAATATCTGAATTAAACCATTTGTTTGAGCACATTTGGCTGGTTTGCAGGCTAAAGATGGCCTTTACAGGGCATTGGGATCTGACTGTGACTTTAAAGTGGAGGATCACCCTAAAACAATTATCTAACATTACATCCAGCATACTAACGACATGTACAGTATGCAGGTATTATTTTTTCTTTCGCCGTACATACCGTTATATTGTTATTTTCCCCCCGGCTTCCGGGTTCTGATTCCTGCGGGACGGGGCGTTCCTACCCCTGGGTTAGATGATTGACGTCTGGTGAAAAACTTCCAATGGCGCATAAGGCGCATCACCAGTTTTCCGTAAATAGCCGACCTGCGAGACGGCGCTATACTGCGCCTGCCCCTGCCTTGTAGAGCTGACTGCGCAGGCGCCATATAGAGCCAACTCGCAGGTCGGCTATTAACGGAAAACTGGTGACGCGCCGTGTGCGCCATGGGAAGTTTTTCACCAGACGTCAATCATCTAAACCAGGGGTAGGAACGCCCAGTCCCGCGGGAATCAGAACCCGGAAGCCAGGGGGAAAATAACAATATAACGGTATGTACGGCGAAAAAAAAAAATACCTGCATACTGTACATGTCGTTAGTATGCTGGATGTAATGTTAGATAATTGTTTTAGGGTGAACCTCCACTTTAACTGCTGCACTACATACCGTATTTATCGGCGTATACCGCGCACTTTTTTGCCCTGGACGCCGCGCAAGACACCAAAACTATAAGTACTAAAATCTTTTTTTTTTTTTACAGGAATGCGCAATACCCCGATAAATACGGTAATTACCACAATGCAAGTATTATCTCAAACAAAAATCTGACTTGCCAGTATTCAATGACCCGGAATTGGTGTGCTGCAGAACCAGCTTGTCACGGCTAACCCCATGAATGCTTCCTAACTTTACAACCCATACCTTGCCTTATCTACTACAATAGATCTAACTGTAGAGAATCTGTTCTCATGCATTCATAAAAATTAATCCTACTAATTGCCTCCCATGCTACACATTGGTAAGCCAACATTACCGGCTCTGCAGCAAGCTAGGCGCTGGAAAAATAATTACCTAAATGGTATTTTTATATCCTGTATTGGTCCAAGCGATGTTGAAATCTACAAAACCACAAGCACAAATACAGCTGTCACCAGGCAAGTTATGTAACAAGGTATTATTAATGAGATTGGAGGAGCGCAGCGCACAACAAGGAGTCACTTATAAAGCAGCAAAAACAAAAGATTTTATCTCATTAAAACAGGCTGATATCAGACAGGCCTGGCAACTGGAGAACGGTTCCGGAAGCTTTTCAGCAGCACATTGGAAATGTGAGCTTCGTGGTCATTGTACCCAGAAATAATTGGGCGCTCTCTTTTGACGGGACCACAGAGCTCCCCATTCAGATCACACCACTGCACAGTAAGAGGTATTAGGTTAGGACGTTGCATGTTCAGTCTCCCGCTGAGATGATGGGTAGTTTGTACCAAAAGGAACACCTATTTCTATATAAAATTGTTGCATTGTACACTTATATTGGATGTGGTGCCAAAGTCATCTGCCTTGGACTCAGCTACGTTCTACGTACTTGTGAGCATTAGATTTAACTGCTCCTTGTCTGAGTTGAAAAAAAAGTACTGACCGTTGTCAAAAAGGAACAATAGAAGACCTTTCATCATGAATTAAAGAATCTCCAATGTCATTATTTACCTTAATTTGTTTTTTATAAGATTAAAGTGATTCTAAGAGCCGGTTCACACAGGGGCGACCAGGGATCCTACTTGAAGTTGCCCCAAGTCATGTGGTTGAGAAAATCAATGGAAGTGAATGGGAGCCGTCTTAATGTGCACTACTGAAGTCGCTCCGACTTCAGAAAAGGTTCCTGTACTACTTCAATCAGACTTCTAGGCAACTTGTACCCATTGATTTCAATGGAAGTTGCCTCAGAAGTCGGATCACTGTCTTAACTGAAGCAACAATACAGGAAGATAACATACATTTCTCAGGCAAACCCCTCCCTCCCACAGAGCCGATTGTTGTTTGATTGGCCACTGGAAAGCCTCCTGTCCTGGAGGCGACTTGAAGTTGCCTTGTAAGTTGCCTGATGATTTATACTCAAGTCGTGTCCAAGTTGCCTCCCAAAGTCGTGCTAGAAGTCGTGTTGCCCCTGTGTGAACCGGCTCTAAAGATTGTTTTTTAAAAATAACAAACATACAGTCAAGTCCATAAATATTGGGACATCGACATCAATCTTTTTGGCTCTATACACTAGGGGTGCAACGGATCAAATAAATAAACGGTTCCGATCGTTCCTCGGATCAGGAGTCACGGATCGGATCATTTTTTGGATCGGCAAAAAAAAAAAAATTCTCCCCCACTGTAATATCCGCATCTCTCTCCCCCCCCCCCCCCCCACTGTAATATCCACATCTCCCCCACTGCAACTATAGTCCCCCCTTGGTAAATAACCCCCTCAGTGCAGACACCCGCATTGGTGCAGACACCCCCCTCTCATTACAGACACCCCCCCCCCAGGTAGTACAGCCCCCCCCCCCCCAGATAGTACAGACAGAATTCCCCCCCCCCAGGTAGTACAGACAGACCCCCCCAGGTAGTACAGACAGAGAGGAGGAATCATGTCTCACTGTCGGTGTCAGCGAAAGGAATGGTGTCTCATTGGTGTCAGTGGGAGGAATAGTGCCCTTAAAAGTAGAGGTAAAGGCAAGCAAAGGGCCACATCTGGCCCACGGTCGCAGTCTAGAGACCACTGTGCTATACAATACATGCTTCACAGTACACAAGTATGAATAGAGCCACGATTGGATTTTCTGCGCATAAAGCGTAGGACTTTTGTCCGAAGGGCATTTGGTCAGAAACTTGCATTGCATACAAACGGCAATGAATTGTCGGCCAACAAACACAAAACTACGTAGTTTTTCAGCTCTTTAGCGCCACCCTTTGGGCAACTTCTGCTAATGTTGTGTTATGCTGAGCATTACTTCCGAGCATGCGTGTTTGTTTTTTGTTTTTTTATCAAAAAGGGTTTTATTGCACACAGAACATACCATACACAATATGCAAACATAATGACAATGCAACCACAATCCTTGCGCATAACAATGCTCTTGACCCCTACTTGCATACAAGACTCAATCTATATCCCAGAGGGCCAATCCCACACCACTCCCTGAAAACCCCCCAGCCGTTCATACCGATGGCCAACTGGTCCTCCCCACTCCGCTGTATCTGAGCATGCGTGTTTGTACTTTGGAGTTTTGTCTGGAGTTGGCGGACAACTTTAAAGCATGCTATCCCACATTTGTCCGCGGAAAATCTGACAACAAATGCTCGGAAAATCCGATCATGTGTACGAGGCTTAAGGCCTAGCTGTTTACAAACGGCAGCCAACATTCAGAGCCGTCATTAGCCAACAAATGCAACATTCATTTGGTAATTTGGTAAACTGTAGATGCTCAATAAATGCCTGGAATTGTTCCATTCCTGGTGTCCTAATAACGAGAATTTTCCACTCTTACATAATACAAACATTACATACACTTGCAAGAGAATTACAAACACACCGTGTCCTGCAACTTTCACTAGAAGTGAGCCAAGTTTTTGTTTTTTATTCAGCTGAAATTCAGTTGTTCGGTTTTTGTTAAAAACATGCCGACCTTGAAAGGCACAGCAACCTGGGACCACCGCAACAAAAAATGCATTATAGGGCTACCCAAATGTGATATGATGAACACAAAGTTGACAGTAATTTATGTTTTACTTAAAGAGGAAGTAAACCCTGATGGGGTCTATCTTTCCCTGCAAAGGTAAAGCATAATGGGCTGCTATGCATCGCTGACTGGCCCCCGGCTTGAAACGGCACAGCGTGCCCTTTTAAGACGGCGCATATGCCCGCTCGGGGAAATTGCAAGCACCTACAGGTAAGCCTTAAAGTGGAGGTTCACCCGGAAATAACATTTTTAAAGATTAGATTCCTGCTCATTTTGTCTAGGGGAATCGGCTAGTTTTTTAAAAATCGAAGCTGTACTTAGAGATGCATCCTCTCCGTCGCTTCCGGGTATGGGCTGAGGGACTGGGCGTTCCTATTTTGGTTGACAGTCTTCTGACGGTCGCATCCATCACGTCACGATTTTCCGAAAGTAGCCTAACGTCGGTGCGCAGGCGCCGTATAGAGCCGCACCGACGTTCGTCTTCTTTCGGCTACTCGTGACGCGATGGATGCGACCGTCGGAAGCCTGTCGGAAGACTGTCTTCCCCTAGACAAAATGAGCATCAATCTAAGGGTAAAAAATGTTTTATGGGTAAACTCCCGCTTTAATCTAGGCCTATAGCTGTAGGTTTAACTGATGGCTCGACAAAATCGGGGGGCCAGGTCGCAATTGTGACTAGAATTAGCGACCTGGTGCCTGGGGAAGGAAGCATAGGCCTGCAGAAGGCCATACCTCCCAACCCGCAGGGATTCTGCGAGACTTTCCCGCACTGGCTGCATCTTCCCGCTGTCCCGCACAGGAAGCTGTGCAAGAAGGAGGAGCATGGGGTCTGAGGGGTGAAATGCACAGGTGAGAAACAACTTCGATAAGCGGCACCCGATCCAAAGTCCAAAGCCCCCCCCCCCCCCCAACAACTTCTATCCGGTCTGAGGGGAGACATGCACAGCTGTGCACAGATGAGAAACAACTTCGATCAGCGGCACCCGATCCAATGCCCCCCCCCACTTCTATCCGGTCTGAGGGGAGACATGCACAGCTGTGCACAGATGAGAAACAACTTCGATCAGCGGCACCCGATCCGATGCACCCCCCGTTAACCAAATTCGATCCGAGGCAGCTCCCCCCGCTCAACAACTTTGATCCGACCCGCGGCACCCCCCCCCCGCTTAACAACTTTAATTCGATCCAAGCCCCCCGCTCAACAACTTTGATCCGCCGCAAGACCACCCCCGCTCAACAACTTCGAGATCCGCCGCAACAACTTCAATAACAAATTTAAAGAATGTCCCGCAGTGAATTTTTAAAATGTTGGGAGGTATGCAGAAGGCCACAAAGCCGGCCGGTAATTGAGGATGCGGCTTTGTGGCCTTCTGCAGGCCTATGCTTCCTTCTGTGATCTGGTGCCATCTTGTGGTGGCCAATGACAAGACAAATGGAGCTTCCCCTGTGTTTTCACTGCCATCTCCTTCCCTCTAATTAGAACCCCAAAAACTGACCAGGTCCTTTAGCTGCCTAAAGGTCCGGGTCTTAAGTGGTTACATTTTATTTGGGTAAAGCGTTGCATGACCACACAATTGTCAAGTGAAGTAAAGCAGTGCGGTATCGCAAAAAAAGGCCTGGTCATGAAGTGGGGTAAATTTTCCGGAGGTTATATTATATATATATATATATATATATATATATATATATATATATATATATATACACACACACACATATATATACATACATATACACACACACATTTCTTTTTCTGAATAGCGACAGAGTCACTTAAAGTCATGCAGAGACGTGTCACAACAGACAAGATGTTGCTGCCAACTGTGTAATAGAATGTGCAATCCACATTTCATCCTCTAATTACATGTGAACGATCCCTGTGTTGCGGATGATTGGACAAGGTCTGAACAGTGCAATACCTGACATACACAGGGAAGCAGCCATACAGGAGTGTAAGGCACATTGCATCCAGGATATGAGCTCACAGCTCCTGACACAATGCTGTCTTGTAACACACAACAGACCTGAATTGTGATGAGACATTGGAAGGAGACATGGCTTGTCCCATTGGCTCATTACCTTGATATTTGGACATGTGAAAACAGGCATTACAGCGCCAGCACATGGCTTCTGAGAAGAGATTGTACAAGTTGCTAATAATATATTTCTGCTAGCAGAGATATATATCCAGACTGACTGCTGTGGAAGAAACACATCTGAAAGGAAAGCGAGGCCCCGATTGTGAATAAGTCTAGGTTCACATCTATGCGGCTGCGCTTGATGCATTTTTCATGCACATTTTGCGTTTTTAAACAGTAATTTTTTAATGCATTTTTGCATGCAGTTTTCATGCATTTTACATTGTTTTCCCCCTTTTTGACCACTTGCCGACCAACCAACGTCATACTGTAGCAGGGGAGCTCACTCCCACAAAACGCCGTAGCTGTACGTCGGTCCGTTTTACAGATATAGCAGGCGCATGCGCACGCGCCCACTACACGGCAGGAGAGCCAATGCGCGTGGCCGCCGGCCGCGATGTCTGCCGGCCGCGATGTCTGCCGGCCACCCGTGATCGCTCCACAGAGAACTAGAACGGGGATCTGTCAATGTAAACAAACAGAGTACAGGCATACCCTGCTTTAAAGTGGAGATTCCCCCTAAAAAAAAATTCTAACAATACATTCAGAAGACTGATTACACTGCGGGTATGCTGGGGTTTTTTTTTTCGTACATACCTCGTTATCGCCGTTTCATCCCTCGGCTTCCGGGTATGATTCTTGCTGGACCTAGTTGATTGACGTTCCTCCGACGGGCGCACACTGCGCGTCACGACTTTCCGACAGAAGCCGAACGTCATTGCGCAGGCGCCGTATAGAGTCGGCTCTATACGGCGCCTGCGCAGCGACGTTCGGCTTCTTTCGGAAAGTCGTGACGTCAAGTATGCGTCGGTCGGAGGAACGTCAATCAACTAGGAACGCCCAGCCCCACAAGAATCATACCCGGAAGCCGAGGGATGAAACGGCGATATCGAGGTATGTACGAAAAAACAAAAAAAAACAAAACAGCATACCCGCAGTGTAATCAGTCTTCTGAATGTATTGTTAGAATTATTTTTTTAGGGGGAACCTCCACTTTAAGTACACTCACTTTACATACACTCGCGAGTAAGGACATACCCATGAGTGTATGTAAAGTGCCTTACAAGTACTGTACAGACATTTTGCAGCCGCAGTAGAAGGAGCTGAAGCTCCCAGAGTATAGCCCTTTCTGTTCCAGTGTGCCCCTGACACCCCCACTACAGCCTCTGTGACCTCAAATACAGCTCCTGACACCCCCAATACACCCTAGAAGTGAAAAAAGGTATCGTTTCACTTTAAGTACATTTTCATTTTACATACATGCTCTGGTCCCATTGTGTACTTAAAAGTGGGGTATACCTGTATAGAGTGATCGTCTGTTTCTAGTGATTAGGAACAGCGATCTCTCTCTACTCCCAGTCAGTCCCCTCCCCCCACAGTTATAAACACCTCCCTAGGGAACACAATTAACCCTTTAATCACTAGTGTTAACCCCTTGCCTGTCAGTGACACTTATACAATAATCAGTGCATTTTTTCAGTACTGATCGCTTTATAAATGTCACTGGTCCCTTAAGTGTCAAAAGCGTCCGATCTGTTCACCGCAATCCCGAAAAAAAAAAAAAAAAAAAAAAACGCAGATCACCGCCATTACTAGTAAAAAACTAAATTAATAATAAAAATGCCCTAAATCTATCCCCTATTTTGTAGACGTTATAACTTTTGCGCAAGCCAATCAATATACGCTCATTGCGATTTATTTTTCCAAAAATATGTAGAAGAATACGTATCGGCCTAAACTGATCAAGACGTTTTTGGGGGGATATTTATTATAGCAAAAAGTAATTATATATATATATATATTTTTTCAAAATTGTATTTTTTTGTTTATAGTGCAAAAAATAAAAACTACAGAGGTGATCAAATACCACCAAACGAAAGAAAGATTTGTGCAAAAAAAAAAATTACCTCAATTTTGTGTACAGAGTCGCATGACCACGCAATTAAAGTGACGCAGTGCCGTATTGCAAAAAATGGCCTGGTCATTTAAGGGGGGAAATCTTCCGGTCCTTAAAGTGGAGGTTCACCCAAAAACTAAATTTTTAACATTAGATTGAGGCTCGTTTTGTGAAGGGGAATCGGGTGTTTTTTTTTAAATCAAAGCAGTACTTACCGTTTTAGAGAGCGATCTTCTCCGCCGCTTCCGGGTATGGTCTTCGGGACTGGGCGTTCCTATTTGATTGACAGGCTTCCAACGGTCGCATACAGCGCGTCAAGATTTTCCGAAAGTAGCCGAACGTCGGTGCGCAGGCGCCGTATAGAGCCGCACCGACGTTCGGCTTCTTTCGGCTACTCGTGACGCGATGTATGCGACTGTCGGAAGCCTGTTAATCAAATAAAAACAACCAGTCCCGCAGCCCATACCCGGAAGCGGTGGAGAAGATCTATCTCTAAAACGGTAAGTACTGCTTCGATTTAAAAAAAAAACACCTAATTCCCCTTCACAAAATGAGCCTCAATCGAAGGTTAAAAATTGTTTTTCAGGTGAACTCCCGCATTAAATGGTTAAACACACTGTATATAGCTGGGTGCAAGGAGGGGGCCAGGAAGCCGGCCGCCGTGTCCCTAACAACCAATGAGTCATCAGCTGTCAGTGGGCTTCCCCGCTGACAGCCGCGACAAAAAAAAAAAAACACGTAACAGACGGCGTTGGGTTCCCCCCCACGTCAATTTTTTTTTAAAATCGCATGGGGTCCTCCCCAAAATCGATACCAAACCCTTATTTGAGTATGCAGCCTGGTAGATCAGGAATGGGAGGGGGCAGACGAGCGAGCGCCCCCCCCTCCCGAACCATACCAGGCCACATGACCTCAACATGGGGGGGTGGATGGGCACCCACTTAAAAGCACCTTGCCCTCATGTTGATGGTGACAAGGGCCTCTTCCCAACAACCCTGGGCTTTCGTTGTCAGGGGGGGGGGGGCTTATCAAAATCTGGAAGCAATCATTAACCAGAGGGCTCCCAGATCCCATGACCCCCCCCCCCCCCCAGTGAATGCTGGCATCATCCTGGTATAACTCCCTAAACCGAGGCCACATACGCCCGGCGCCAAGGGGTTAACAGATATACGCTCGGAGTGCTCTACCGGGGGGGGACGGGACAAGTTGGAATCGCGTCACCTGAAAATCGATTTTTCCGACCGCATGCATCGATGCTGCATTGGGGACACCGGAATCGCGATACATCGATGCAGAGATTAATTTCAGCACCCCTAGTTTATATGTGCCTAGGGTTTCGTTTTCAATAAATTGAAGCAAAATTTTAGCTAGTTGCCCATACCCTTAAAATAACGTTTAGTATTTTTAATGAACGATTTCGGACACTAGGACATCTCATGCATTCTGGTCAGGTAGTGCCACAGTACAAGCAACGTCCCCGTCAAAGTGCGATTATTATCTTGCTTGACATTCAAACCAAAATACAGCTTAGAGATATAAACTCCGCCAGACCCGCAGCCACATATTTTTAGTCTCTCTTAAACAAACAGGCTCCGTTAAACTTTGCCACCAAATATAGGCAATATCCCAGTGAGAACGTTTCATCACCAGTGTGCTAACTTGTTTACTGCATTCGGATTCTTGGAAAGAGAGGCAGGAGGGCATTTTACGGTCTGTGGCTCAATGTACATATAAAAGCATAGAACAAAACACAAGAACTTACAATGCAGATAACCTTCAGAATACAGCCCTGCTGTTTTATATATATGATTTGCATTTCATAGCAAAGAAGTGCAAATACTGTAAATAACTATAAATTCGTGCTGCAAGAACACAAGATCTCACTGCGGACCTTGACCCCCATTTTGCTATTTCCCTAATTTAATCTTTACACACCCCCTGTAACAGAATTGCATAGTCTTTTTTGTTTATTAATTCAATATCTCTTTAGGGCTCATGCGTTTGGATCTGTACAGTCATATGAACATGGATAAAACCTAAAAGGAGAAGTACAACCAAATCTCATTTGGCTGTACTTGCCCTGTGGATCACATGAGTGCAGATCATTTTGCACTCCTGTGATCCGTTTTCAGCAGACAGTGGGCCAAAGTCCGCTGTCAGCTGATGTCACAGAACTAGTCCAGGCTCAGGCAAGAATCGTGACATTGAAGTTGGGATCCGCCCACAACCCTGGACCGGTACCTGGCTTAACCCTTCAGTGAGCCACTGAGAGCATTTGCCGGCGGCTCCCACCCCCTCATAGCCCAACACTCCAGTGAGCGTTTGGGGGGGAGGGGCCAGAGCAGAAAGCGGTGACTGACAATCAGCAGCTCTCTGCTCAGGGAGGTGTGAGAACCGAGCGATCAGCAGTATTAGATCGCTCGGTTCTCAGTGTTAGAGCCAGCGGGGGACCGATGCTGCATCCAACTAGGCAAGTATGATCTAAAAAAAAACAAAAAAAAAAACAGATTCCCATACAGTAAAACCTTGGTTTGCGAGCATAATTCGTTCCAGAAACATGCTTGTAATCCAAAGCACTTGTATATCAAAGCATTTTTTTTACAGGGTATAAAAGTGAAAAGAGTTGCCTCCAAGTGTAGTAATAAGTTGCTAAATGCTGTACCTTCATTAACTGCTTGCCGACCAGCCACCGCAGTTATACGGCGGCAGGTCCGCTCTGCTGGCCGAGATCACGTAGCTATACGTCATCTCGCCAAGCAGCCAATAGGGGCGCCCCTGAATCCCGTGCGTGCCTCGGCGAGCGCGATCGCCGCCGGGCACCCGCGATCGCTCATTACAGAGCGAGAAACGGGAGCTGTGTGTGTAAACACACAGCTCCCGGTCCTGTCAGGGGAGAAATGCCTGACCGTCTGTCCATACAATGTATGAACAGCGATCAGTCATTTCCCCTAGTGAGTCCACCACCCTACAGTTAGAACACACCCAGGGAACATACTTAACCCCTTCCCCGCCCCCTAGTGTTAACCCCTTCCCTGTCGGTTGCATTTTTATAGTAATCAATGCATATTTATGGCACTGATCACATAAAAATGCCAATGGTCCCAAAAATGTGTCAAAAGTGTCCGAAGTGTCCGCCATAATGTCGCAGTACCGGAAAAAAAAAAAAAAAAATCGCTGATCGCCGCCATTACTAGTGAAAAAAAAATAATATTCATAAAAATGCCATAAAACTCCCCTATTTTGTAAACGCTATAACTTTTGTGCAAACCAATCAATAAACGCGTATTGCGATTTTTTTTTTAACAAAAAATAAGTAGAAGAATACATATCGGCCTAAACTGAGAAAAAAAAATATGTTTTTTTATATATATTTTTGGGGGATATTTCTTATGGTAAAAAGTAAAAAATATAATTTGTTTTCAAAATTGTCGCTGTACTTTTGTTTATAGCGCAAAAACTAAAAACCGCAGAGGTGATCAAATACCACCAAAAGAAAGCTCTATTTGTGGGGAAAAAAGGATGCCAATTTTGTTTGGGAGCCACGTCCCACGACCGCGCAATTGTCAGTTAAAGTGACGCAGTGCCGAATCGCAAAAAGTGCTCTGGTCTTTAGCCAGCAATATGGTCCGGGGGTTAAGTGGTTAATGAAGGTACAACATTTAGCAACATATTGCTACACTTAGAGGCTCCTCTCTTCTTTTTTATACTCCGTTGTGACATGACGCTACTCTTATATCAAGACATTGCTTCAAAATCAAGGCAAAATTTATTAAAACATTTTGCTTGTCTTGCAAAACGCTCTCAAACCAAGTTACTCTCAAACCAAGGTTTTACTGTATTTCTCTTTTAAAAGGAGTGGTATGGCCAAAGCTTTTTTGTCCATACTTCACCTTTGGATCACAGAAGTGCAGTTGGTTCTGCACTCCTGTGCCCCCTTTTTCAGCCGGCAGTGGGTAAAGCCAGCTGTAGGCTGACATCCTGGCCATATGGTCGGGATCCATCCAGATGTCTGGACCAGAGCCGGAGAGAGCCCCTACCACCCACTCCACAGCCCAGTGCTCCAGCGAGTGTCGGGGATCATTGGTGGACACATCAGGAGCCAATTAGCAGGTCCCGAGGCCGCTGATCGTTTTGTGAAGAACTTTAATAGGAGTATGCTAAAAGTAATTGAAATACAGTGAAGAAATTAATATATGATTTCATATTTTGACCATAGATACGCTTTAAGAAATACTATGACACATTCGCATTAAACAGATAAAATGATTTCCAACATTCCTAAACCTTTTTCCATTAGAGAGTTCTTGTCCAGATAAAGTTGCTGTACCGCAAGGCCGGGACACCGTAATTAGTGATGTATCCAGCGAGGGAAAAAAAATTGCGACTTGCATCAGGTGACCATATTGCTCTGACTGGTCTTGCACAACATAAGGAGGAATGTTTTGAAAATAAACATGATTGTGAAATGGAAAATGTACTGTAGCTGTGTAAATAATAATGATTAAAGGGGACCTGTCAAAGGGTAAATAAACGCATTCTAGTGGAACTTGAAAGTAAAAAGGAATACAGTAAAACCTTGGTTTGAGAGTAACTTGGTTTGAGAGCATTTTGCAAGACAAGCAACATTTTTAAACATATTTTAACTTGATATACAAGTGAGGTTTTGATATACAAGTAGCATCATGTCACAACGGAGTATAAGAAGAAAGGTGTTTGAGTTTAGCAATATGGTTACATTTAACTGCTTGCCGACCAGCCGCCGCAGTTATACGGCGGCAGGTCGGCTCCCCTGCACTAGAGATCGTAGCTATACGTCGGCCCCCCGCTCGCTCCCCACGACTCCCGTGCGCGATCGCCACCGGGCACACGCGATCGCTCGTTACAGAGCGAGGACCGGGAGCTGTATGTGTAGGGAGAGAAATGCTGATCTTCTGTTCATACAATGTATGAACAGAAGATCAGTCATTTCCCCATGTCAGTCCACCCCCCCTACAGTTAGAACACACCCAGGGAACATAATTAACCCCTTCCCCGCCCCCTAGTGCTAACCCCTTCACTGCCAGTGGCATTTTTATAGTAATCCAATGCATGTTTATAGCACTGATCGCTATAAAAATGCCAATGGTCCCAAAAATGTGTCATAAGTGTCCGAAGTGTCCGCCATAATGTCGCAGTACTGAAGAAAAAAAAAAAATCGCTGATCGCCGCCATTACCAGTAAAAAAAAAATATTAATAAAAATGCCATAAAAATACCCCCTATTTTGTAAACGCTATAACTTTTGCGCAAACCAATCAATAAACACTTATTGTGATTTTTTTTTACAAAAAATATGTAGAAGAATACGTATCGGCCTAAACTGAGGAAAAAAAATGTTTTTTTTATATATTTTTGGGGGATATTTATTATAGCAAAAAGTATAATTTTTTTTCAAAATTGTCGCTCTATTTTTGTTTATAGCGCAAAAACTAAAAACCGCAGAGGTGATCAAATGCCACCAAAAGAAAGCTCTATTTATGCAAAAAAAAAGGACGCCAATTTTGTTTGGGAGCCATGTCGCAGGACCGCGCAATTGTCAGTTAAAGCGACGCAGTGCCGAATCGCAAAAAGTGCTCTGTTCTTTGACCAGCAATATGGTCCGGGGCTTAAGTGGTTAATGAAGGTACAACATTTAGCAACAAATTGCTACACTTAGAGGCGTCTCTCTTCTCTTTTATACTCTGGAGCTCCTGATGGATTTTGCTTCTAATCCCCTTGGGGAGGCTGCCATTTGTGGATGGACATTTTATGGTTACACAACTTATCACATTGCTATAATCTTTTTATGTGGACTATAAACTGAAGGACCTATAAAAAAATGGTTGTGGAACGAATTTGAGTTTCCATTATTTCTTATGGGAAAATTTGCTTTGATATACAAGTGCTTTGGATTACAAGCATGTTTCTGGAACAATCCATGCTGGCAATCCAAATTTTTAAACTGAAACAAGTAAACCTACAGTATATTCTGTACAGCTTTATTGTCTAGTGCAGCCTTTTTCAACCAGGGTGCCTCCAGGTTTCTTCAGGGGTGCTTTGGCAAAATGCCCAAAAATTTTAATTTCCCCAAAAAATCTATACAAGCCAGTGGGTGGATAAAGCCCAACTTTTAGTTACTCAAAGCCAAAGATGTTCATTGTGCACCATTACAACCTCCTAGCCACCGGTGTCCTAACGACAACGTCATTGGTTAACCTCTTGACCACCGCCCCATGTCAAAAAGACGTCCTCTTTTTAAAGATGGATATCTCGGTAACGGTAGCAGCTGCTGCCACAACCGAGATATCTATCTCTTCAGTGGGCGGTCCGGTACACGATAACAGTGGTCTCCGCGGTGGATTCGCCGCGAGATTGCCGTTATAGGTGGCGGGAGAGGGCCCCCCCTCCCGCCGCTCTCCGCCGCTTACCGGAGCCGTCGGTAGCGGCGGAGACGATCGGGTCCGTTCAGCAGCTGACTGGGGTTGTGAGTGAGGGAAAAATGTCCTTCACCCGTCCCCATAGCTCTGCTGGGCGGAAGTGACGTCAAAACGTCAGTCCCGCCCAGCGTCTTAAAGAAACATTTTTTTTTTTTTTTTTTTGCATTTAAGTCTAAATATAAGGTTTGAGGTCTTTTTGACCCAAGATCTCATATTTAAGAGGACCTGTCATGCTTTTTTATATTACAAGGGATGTTTACATTCCTTGTAATAGGAATAAAAGTGATCAATTTTTTTATTTTTTTATTTCAGTGTAAAAAAATATTAACTAAATAAAAATAAATAAGAAAACAAAAAAACATTTTTTTTAAAGCGCCCTGTCCCGACGAGTTCACGCACAGAAGCGAACGCATACGCGAGTAGCGCCCGCACATGAAAACGGTGTTCAAACCACACAAGTGAGGTTAGAGCGAGAGCAATAATTCTAGCTCTAGACCTCCTCTGTAACTCAAAAAATGCAACCTGTAGAATTTTTTAAACGTCGCCTATCGAGATTTTTAAGGGTGAAAGTTTGACGTCATGCCACGAGCGGGCGCAATTTTTAAGCCTGACATGTTGGGTATCATTTTACTCGGCGTAACATTATCTTTCACAATATATAAAAAAATCGGGCAAAATTTATTGTCTTATTTTTTAATTCAAAAAAGTGATTTTTTTCCCAAAAAAAGCGCGCTTGTAAGACCGCTTCACAAATACGGTGTGACAAAAAGTATTACAATGACCGCCATTTTATTCTCTAGCGTGTTAGAAAAAAATATATATATAATGTTTGGGGGTTTTAAGTAATTTTCTAGCAAAAAAAACTGTTTTAGTCTCGTAAACACCGAATTTGAAAAACAAGCCCGGTGGGAAAGAGGTTAATAAGGAGGACATTGGGCACCTGCAAAGCATCCTTGTTTGCCCCTCTCCATCAGCACTGAAGTCACATTAGCCGAGTGAAGGAAGGGAAACTGAGGGAGAAGAGAAACCTCAGAAAACTAGTCAGTACCAGTGTGAAAAGGTATATTTGCTTTGGAAGAATAAATCACCTGTAACGTTGGGTGTCCTATGAATGTGGATGTTGGTGTTATATGCAAAATTATTAGTGTTGTTTTTTACATTTTAGCATGGAGGGGGGGGGGGGGGGGGTGCCTCAAGATTGTGCAGTTTTTTAAAAGGTGCCTTGACTGAAAAACATTCAAAAAAACACTGGTCTAGTGCAGGGTTTCCCAATCGGGGTTCCATGGAACTCTAGGGTTCCTCTAAGGCAGTGGTTCTCAACCTGAGGGTCGAATGACGATTTGCCAGGGGGTAACCGAATCCTTGAGTGTTCCTAAAGCTCGCACCGCTCTTCCGCTTACCCAAATCTGTGTGCACCGCGTCCTTGCTAATGCCCAATTCCTCCGCCATCAATCGCAGGGTCAGTTGTCCATCTCTTGCCAGCATTTGTTGCACTTGCTCGATCTTGTCTGGGGTTCTGCTTGTCGACAGCTGACCATCTTTGTTTTTCCCAATTTGTAGCAGAACTTGAGGTTTACTTGTTTCTTCGTTGCACTGTGACCCTACCTCTCACACTGGCTACGTTGGACCACCTGCAGAGGGTTTACCCCGACGGTCCTGTGTAATCAACGCTTCTCGCTGTGTCTTTTTGAATGCGCGTGCACCTGGCCCATGTTGCTGTTGAGTTATCAGACAATTCACCAAACTTTTTAGACACACCTCATATTTTGTCAAACTCTGGCCTAAAACCCATTGGAAATTCTGTGGTTGAACTTTACAGATACAAGTTTCCTTCAAACCTGGTAAACAATATGACTTAGAAAAGTAGGAAATTGAAAGTGAAGGTTTTAAATAACCAATAAACGTATATTAAACCTGGAATGGTAGCGTTGGGAAGTTTGTGGTCTTATATAGTCATAACATCTGCTGGTTTTCTTGTTTTCGTGCTACAAGAGGTGTTTGTATGCCCCAGAGGTTAGATCACGACGTAGTTTCACAATAATAATTCAGCCTATAATACCTGGGCATGCTGTTTCCATTACTGACAATGAAAGAAGACATGTGGATTGCTTTATCTGCTCTCTGCAATAATTAACATCATCTGCAATTAGTCGTGACCAGCATCATATGAAACCAATAAAGAAGCACATGTGCATGTTTATAGTGGGCGGCAAAGGTCACTCTGGTGGCAACTTGAAAGATTAATGTGAAGAGTTATTATTTATATACTGATGTATCATTTATTCAGGATATAATCACATATGCACAGTACAAGATAAATCCCTCCTGCAGCATTCTCATCTTCCTAGTGGCCTCGAATCTTTGCATGCAACAATGTGAGCTAGTGTGTCCGCAGGTTCCAACAACCCCTTCTCTCTGTGCCAGCTGCAGCCTTGCCCACACAGCTGAGCATAAACGGTAAAGTGGTTGTAAACCCTTACAGACCACTTTCACCTACAGGTAAAACCTAGATTAAGGCTTACCTGTAGGTGCTTAAAGTATCTCCTAAACCTACACGGTTTAGGAGATATATGCAATGTCCCGGAACAATGCCGCAATTGGCGCATGCGCACTCTTGAAAGGGCACGTTTCAAGCTGGGGTCATACCTTCTTTGCCTTTTTAGACCGTTCTCTGCCCTCTGCTAGCATCTCCAAAACGTGCATTTTCTGTATTTGCGCTTGTTGACAGTATCCTCCCCTCTATGGTACACCATATGACTCCATCTTTGAGGTGTTCTTCCTGATGCAGCCTTTAATTATATTTTTAGGCGCTTCCATCTTTACTTATAGGTAATTTTTTATTATTTTTGTGTCATACATTTTGAGCTTTTTGTATATGGTGTAGACACTTTTCCAGTCATTTGTGACCAATGTTTTGTTTTATATTTGTGTATTACTTTTGTATTCTCCTGTTTTTGTTTAGTTTCTTTTTTTGTTTTTAGTCGTGCTTGACAAAAACTCCTGAAGAAGTCAAATCGAATGGCGAAAAATGTTGAGAAACTTCTCTGTATGCATACCTGAAACCATATTTTATTTAGTGCTTGACAAAAACTCCTGAAGAAGCCAAATCGAATGGCGAAACATGTTGAGAAACTTGTCTGTATGCATACCTGAAACCATATTTTATTGTATGATGGATTTTATATTCTATCTATATTTTTCTATTTCTGCATAAATAAAACATATTTTTTATATATATTATGTGTTTTTCCTGCACCTAAAAAGTCCCATTCCAAATCTTTCTTTATTTTTCTACCAATAAGGGATGTGGTGCCTATGATGTACAGGTGACAGGTATTTTTCACATTTTCTCCTTTGAATAAATGGTTGTGGAACCAATCATCTGAATTTCCATTATTTCTTATGGGGAAATTTGCTTTGATATACAAGTGCTTTGGATTACAAGCATGTTTCCGTAACAAACTATATTCGCAATCCAAGGTTTTACCAAAATTATTGGGAGGTAGTGAGCCAGTCAACAGTAAGTGGATTCAAACATGCTTGGGACTAGGGATGAGCTCCGGTGTGTTCGCACAGTCCACATGCAGAGCCCGCCAGGAAGTCTGCGCTGCGCTAATCACAAGCAGGGAAACATTGTCCCGATGCTCGGCTGCAGAGATCGGAAAATGTCTCCCTGCCTGTGGTTAGCGCAGCGCCGTGCAGACTTCCTGGCGGGCTCTGCACGTGGACTGTGCGAACACGCCGGAGCTCATCCCTACTTGGGACAAACATAGATCTATCTATATCAGTGGTCTCCAAACTTTCTAAACAAAGGGCTATTTTATTGTCCCTCAGACTTTAAAGCGGAGGTTCACCCTAAAAACATTTTCCTAACATTACATTACATTACATTGTGCTCACTTCCAACATTGACAAAACATTGACAAAAACTTCCCCCCGGCGCATAAGGCGCGTCACGAGTTTCCGAAAGAAGCCGAACGTCAATGCACAGGCGCCATAAAGCGCCGTATAGAGCCGACTCGCAGTTCGGCTTCTTTCGGAAACTGGTGACGCGCCTTATGCGCCGGGGGGAAGTTTTTGTCATTACGTCAAGCCTCTGCATAGGAACGCCCACTCCCGTGGGAGCCACTACCTGGAAGCGGGGGGGGGGGGGGGGGGGAATAGCTATACGACGGTATGTACAGCAAAAAAAAAAATCAGCAAAATGGAAATGAGCACAATGTAATGTTCGAAAAATGTTTTTAGGGTGAACCTCCGCTTTAAGGGGGCCGGACTGTGGCCAGTGGGATTGGAAATTTTATTGGCGTCAGTGGGAGTAAACATTGCCACACCTGGTATTAGGGAAAGGAATAGTGCCCCACTATGGGCATCATAGGGAAGAGTTTTTGGTGCCAAGTGGCAGAGTAATGCCTCATATTAGTGGGAGAATTAGTGCCCCAAGGAGCGGAAAAGGGAAAGCAAAGGGCCGCATCCAGCCACCGGGCCGCAGTTTGGGGACAACTGATCTATACTCAGCCAATAAAAGGTAAAAAACAAAAATGCAAATAAAAAATAAACAGATGACAGGCTCAATACCCTTGGTCTTTTTCGTCACTTTTCTATGTTTCTATATTGGATTCCTGTCCTGGTCCCCCACTGCACTCAGTGTGTTTTCCCTATGACCCCTACATCAGTACAGTGTCTTGTAGTGTCAAAGGGTAAAGCGAGAGTAACTACTGAGTGTAGCGGGGAGGACACAGGAGATTAACACTCCTGAACTATGGGATTTGGCAGTTTCTTTAGCTGTTGATGAACTGCAGAAGTCATCAGCGGCTTGGGCTGAAGGAGAAGTACCGTATGTATCAAGTTCATCTGTGAAGGCAGCTTATTTTATATATTGGGTTTTAGCGATATAGTTACTAACTGAAAAGCAAGCTTCCAAAGCACAGAGGCTCCACTGTAAGATATCTATGTACACACATGCTTGCATATATTATCCGGCCCACAGTATGACAAGGGCATAATGGAATACACACAGACAGATGTGTCTGATCGTTTCATGTCCTTCATCACTCTTTGAAATAAACACATGGGGATTATGGCAGCAAAATATGTTGTGTTGTGCTTTCTCCTCTCAATTCTTCCATTCATCGATGGATCCTGCGGTCTTGCTGCCAAACACATAAGGTGTGGAGGAATAACGGAGTGCAGACAACCCGCCCTTCTATTCATCCCCCAGAAGTGGAAACAGATGTGATCAACGCTGTCCGCTGCAAATGTTATGTCACAATGACCTGCTGACGTCTCCGCTTTGTAAACTGAACAGCTAATACCGCTGTCAGCTGTCTACGGCCTTCGTTTAGGAACCATGTCAGCAACAGACTATTCAAGAGGACCTGTCACTTACAAAAAGGCAACCATGCTTCTGTCACAATTAGCTACTGACAGCTTCAATGGACCTATATGCAGGGCCGTCTTTAATATGGTTTGGGCCCTGGGCAAACATTTTTTTTGGGCCCCCCCCAGCTTATTTTGGGCCTGGCTGGTTCACATGTATGTGCTTTGGCGGCCCTCATTTGTGCAGGCACAGCAGCCCATTGATTTGAATGGGCTGCCATGCCTTCGTATATATAAAAAATAAAAGAAATAAAGAAATATATAAAAAAACTTTTTTTTTTATAAAAAAAGGGGGGTTGTCATCCGGGGCCCTGGGGAACTACGGGCCCCTGGGGACCTCCAGACCTCTAAAAAAAAAATAAAAAAAAAATTGGCCCTTTAATAAAAAATTAAATAAAAATATATTACAAAAATATTTTTTTTAATTAAAAATAAATAAAAAAAGGGGGGTTGCCATCTGGGGCCCTCCGGCCCCTGGGGCCCCCTAAAAAAAATTGGCCCTTTAATAAAAAATTAAATAAAAATATATTACAAAAATATTTTTTTTATTTAAAAATAAATAAAAAAAAGGGGGGTTGCCATCTGGGGCCCTGGGGACCTCAAAGGGGGTTGCTTTGGGCCCCCAACAGTGACAAGGCCCTGGGCAGCTGCCCCTGTTTGTCCTATGGTAAAGACGGCCCTGCCTATATGGAGCAATAAATGGACCGGGGAAAGTAAGTCCGCAGGTGTAATGTCTTACCCGGCATACGTATACAGCAAAATTTTGCCGCCATAATTCCTAACTCTTTTCTTGTCCACCCACACGACTCTGTTCCAGTTCCCCATATTTTATTGTGAACACAGTAAATTCCGCGCCAAAGTGTATAGATATTCTAAAATAAAGAAATCTAGAATAAAAGTAAAAATAAAAATACAACTGATGTGGAATATTTTAAATTAGAGCTGCTCCCCTGATATGATGAAGTGATTTGCTCCTATCTGCGTGAATAGTATGTGATAGGGGGTGCCAATTAGTGTATCATTATGTGTATACAGTATTGATATCGATTACTGATTGGTTAATATTCAGTCCTGTGGGGAAAAAAATGTTAAATAATGATTTGGTGTCCAGTGAGGCAACCAATGCCAAATCAAAATATAGTCCCAACTTGTGTCAGATGAAACAAAGGTGAATGCTTCAAATCCAATGAAAAAACAACCACCAACAACAAACATTGCTGCTCTCGATGATACCTCCAAAACCAGGTAGTGTAACTTTAATCCTTCACCATGTTACTCGTAGGTACGACACGCAAGGTGCAAAGGTAATTGTAGTGTGCTTACCAGATTATGTGGACCTCTTTAATGAAAAAGATGGTCAAAATACTTCCATAGTGCAACCTGTTTTATTGTATAAAATTGAATAAAAAACATAGGCCAATTGGCCACTTACATTAAAAAGTGTTCATCCAAGCACTGGGGCTGCAGGATTGTCAGTATAGCACGAGTTCCTCCACCTCCATGTCGGCGTGCGTTCCAGCATCAGCTGCTCGCTTTAACCAGGAAACCGGATGGGACGTAGGGCATAGAGTACGTGACCAGGCTATGCCACCGATGTACGTTTCGTTGGATAACGTCTTCAGGGGGGCATCTGGAATGCACGCCGACACGGAGGTGGAGGAACTCGTGCTATACTGACAATTGCCGGGATGGGCACTTTTTAATGTAAACGGTCAATTGGCCTATGTTTTTTATACAATTTTATACAATAAAACAGGTTGCAATATGGAAGTATTTTTCTATTACATGTCTCATCTTTAACTTGCCAGAGGAAAGAGGTCTTCGCATTTCACTCCTGTCTATTGATATGTGTGCAGGCATTATCCTGCACAAGCGATTTTGACCATCTTTTTCATTAAAGAGGTCCACATAATCTGGTAAGCACACTACAATTACCTGTGCACTTTGGGTGTCGTACCTACGAGTAACATGGTAAAGGATTAAAGGGGTTGTTAACAAACATTTTTTTTTCCCCTAAATAGCTTCCTTTACCTTAGTGCAGTCCTCCTTCACTTACCTCATCCTTCCATTTTGCTTTTAAATGTCCTTATTTCTTCTGAGAAATCCTCACTTCCTGTTCTTCTGTCTGTAACTTCACACAGTAATGCAAGGCTTCCTCCCTGGTGTGGAGAAATCCTCTTGAGGGGGGAGGGGGCGAGCAGGCAAGTCAGGACACTCTACTTTGCAGATAAAGGAGCTGTGTGTTAGTGGGCGTCTTGACACTCCTGCTCGCGCCCTCCCCCCTCAAGAGGCTTTCTCCACACTAGGAAGAAAGCCTTGCAAGTGAGGATTTCTCAGAAGAAATAAGGACATTTAAAAGCAAAATGGAAGGATGAGGTAAGTGAGGGAGGACTGCACTAAGGGAAAGGAAGCGATTTAGGGAAAAAAATGTTTTCCTTTACAACCCCTTTAAAGTTACACTACCTGGTTTTGGAGATATCATCGAGCACAGCAAGAGTTGTTGTTGTTGGTGGTGGTTTTTCCAGTGGATTTGAAGCATTCACTTTTGTTTCATCTGACACAAGTTGGAACTTAAGACCGAGTACAAGTACCAATACTTTTTTTCAAGTACTCGCCGATACTGATACTTTTTTTATTTTATCATTTTTTTTTTTATTTAAAAAAAAAAAAAAATTTCAACAATATTTTCTTTTTTTATCCCCCCCCCCCCCCGATGGACAGTGTCAGTGTTTTTTTATTCTTAATATTTTTTACAATTTATTTTTTTATTATTTATTGCAATTCTTTTTTTTTTATCAGCACCGTTAGGGGGCTTTGTTGAGATATCAGGGGTTTTAACAGACCTCGGACATTTCCCCTTTGAGACAGGGAAAGGTACTAGGGACACGTTTCCCAGTCCCTTTATCAGCAGCCTCAGCTGCGCTGAAAATGAATGGAGAGAAGACAGCGGCTCCTTTCCATTCATAAACCGAAGCATCGTAAACACAGTTTACGATGTTTCAGTTATGTGAATGGACAGAGACAGTGATCACCGACTCTGTACATTCGGGAAAAAGGTAGGATCCGGATTTACCGGCTCCAACCACAGCTCTCCATCCTGACAGATCGAGGGGGGGACAGCAGCACGGAGGGGGAGAAGAGGGGGGGACAGCTGCACGGAGGGGGGGAGAAGAGAGGGGGACACGGAGGAGAAGAGAGGGGGACACGGAGGAGAAGAGAGGGGGACAGCAGAACGGAGGGGGACACGGAGCAGCACGGAGGGGGACACGGAGGAGAAGGGAGGGGGACACGGAGGAGAAGGGAGGGGGACACAGAGGAGAAGAGAGGGGGACACAGAGGAGAAGAGAGGGGGACACGGAGGAGAAGAGAGGGGGACACGGAGGAGAAGAGAGGGGGACACGGAGGAGAAGAGAGGGGGACACGGAGGAGAAGAGAGGGGGACACGGAGGAGAAGAGAGGGGGACACGGAGGAGAAGAGAGGGGGACACGGAGGAGAAGAGAGGGGGACACGGAGGAGAAGGGAGGGGGACACAGAGGAGAAGAGAGGGGGACACGGAGGAGAAGAGAGGGGGACACGGAGGAGAAGAGAGGGGGACACGGAGGAGAAGAGAGGGGGACACGGAGGAGAAGAGAGGGGGACACGGAGGAGAAGAGAGGGGGACACGGAGGAGAAGAGAGGGGGACACGGAGGAGAAGAGAGGGGGACACGGAGGAGAAGAGAGGGGGACACGGAGGAGAAGAGAGGGGGACACGGAGGAGAAGAGAGGGGGACACGGAGGAGAAGAGAGGGGGACACGGAGGAGAAGAGAGGGGGACACGGAGGAGAAGAGAGGGGGACACGGAGCAGCACGGAGGGGGACACGGAGCAGCACGGAGGGGGACACGGAGCAGCACGGAGGGGGACACGGAGCAGCACGGAGGGGGACACGGAGCAGCACGGAGGGGGACACGGAGCAGCACGGAGGGGGACACAGAGGGTGACAGCAGTAGAGCGGAGGGGGCTGGAGGAGGATGCAGGGACAGTCAGCGGAGATCGTGTGTGGGAGAGTTACAAGCATCGATCACCTTGGATTAGACTTGCGGCGGGAGAGTGGTTGTAACGCTCCCACCGCACTGATCACCCTGACTGCCCAGGTATCGGGTGAAGCATTTGCCCGAGTACAAGTACTCAGGCAAATGCTCGGTATCAGTAACAATACTACTATTGGTATCGGGACAAGCCTAGTAAAGAGACCATCAAGTGATTCAACTCTTAGACAATCCAATTCCATAATCGAAGATAAAAAGATGCAGAAAGTAAAATTATGAGTTGATTTTATAAATATATATCTCACGCTGCTTAGAACTGAAGACTGAGATAAAGTTCTCAGCGAGACATCTTCCTACACGCAGCTGCCTTCCTGTCTAGCAACTCCAACGCTGCACGTCGTAAGTCGTCTTCAACCCATATTGGCTGATAACACAGAACAAGCACAGAACAGAGACTGGGAGGAAACCTCGAACTTGTCCCATTTCTCTCCCTTCCACTCTTCACTCTGTGTTCCTAGGGCGCAGTTCACCCCACCTCAGGCCTATACTTATTTTGGGTTAGTCAAAGAATTGGAGCCAAAATGTCAGCCTAACAGACGAGCGCCTAGCAGTTTGGGATGAGATCAGTAATGGAGCCCCTGTTTACATTAGGGCAGTTTCACATGGGCTTTAGCTTGTATAAGAGCAGTGTGAACAGCAAGCTTTGACAAAACATTTGCAGAGCTTTCAGTGAGGTTTTATTACCATAAAGCGCTAGTTTGTAAATGTTGAACACAGATTTTAATACCCAATACTGTACATAATCTGTTATACCAGAGTTCCCGCAGCAGACACTCCCAGTGGCCCCCATCTTCTACTACCGCATGTTTGAACTCTGAGACGATTTTTTCATATCATGCATCCGCTCCTGAGGAAGTGAAGCGTATCCACGAAACGCGGCAAGCCTTTCTGGATGCAGTGATGTTTTAAAACCTATGTTTTTTATCTTCTATTTTAGATCTCATTGTGATGTTTTTTGCCATAACAATAAAGATATGACACGGAGTGCAAATCCGCTCATAATATTATCTACTGTAGCGTATTATGATGACAAAAAAAATAGCGATTCTCATTTTGGCCAGAATTGTGCAGCTCTAATTAAAAAATGACATTTAATGATGTAAGAATGATTACAGAACGGCATGCATTAAAGCCTGTTATATCTGCCTGCAGTTCAGGCTTAACCACTTCCAGACCTGCGCATGTATATATACGTCGGCATTTTAAAGATGGATATCTCGGTAACGGCAGCAGCTGCTGCCACAACCGAGGTATCCATCTTTAGTGCCACTGATCCTGTACATAACGGCGGTCTTCGCGGCGGATTCGCCGCGAGATCTACGTTATCGGTGGCGGGAGAGGGCCCCCCCCCTCCCGCACCCTCCGCCGCTTACCGGAGCCGTCGGTAGCAGTGGAGGCGATCGGGACTGTTCGGCTGTTCACTGGGGTTGCGAGTGAAGGAAAAATCCCCTTCACCCGTCCCCATAGCTCTGCTGGGCGGAAGTGACGTCAAAACGTCAGTCCCGCCCAGCGTCTTAAAGAAACTTTTTTTTTTTTGTCATTTGAAAAAATGACAGTTTCAATTATTTTATTTTTTTCTTGCATTTTAGTCTAATTATGAGATCTGATGTCTTTTTGACCCCAGATCTCATATTTAAGAGGACCTGTCATGCTTTTTTCTATTACAAGGGATGTTTACATTTCTTATAATAGGAATAAAAGTGATCAAATTTATTTTATTTATTTTTTTCAGTGTAAAAATTAATAAAATAAATAAGAAAACAAAAAAAATAATTTTTTTAAAAGCGCCCCGTCCCAACGAGCTTGCGCGCAGAAGCGAACGCATACGCGAGTAGTGCCCGCATATGAAAACGGTGTTCAAATCACACAAGTGAGGTATCGCCGCGATCGTTAGAGTGAGAGCAATAATTCTAGCTCTAGACCTACTCTGTAGCTCAAAAAATGCAACCTATAGAATTTTTTAAATGTCGCCTATCGAGATTTTATAAAGGGTAAAAGTTTGACGCCATGCCACGAGCGGGCGCAATTTTTAAGCGTGACATGTTGGGTATCATTTTACTTGGCGTAACATTATCTTTCACAATATATAAAAAAAATTGGGCCAAATTTATTGTTGTCTTATTTTTTTATTCAAAAAAGTGATTTTTTTTCCAAAAAAAGTGATTTTTTTTCCAAAAAAAGTGATTTTTTTTCCAAAAAAAGTGATTTTTTTTCCAAAAAAAACGTGATTTTTTTCCAAAAAAAAGTGCGCTTGTAAGACCGCTGTGCAAATACGGTGTGACAAAAAGTATTGCAATGACTGCCATTTTATTCTCTAGGGTGTTAGAAAAAAAATATATAATGTTTGGGGGTTTTAAGTAATTTTCTAGCAGAAAAAAATGTTTTAGTCTTGCAAACACCAAATCTGAAAAACACCTAAGGTCTGGAAGTGGTTAATGAAGGCAAACAATAAAAAAAAATGTAAAAATTTTTCTAGATCATAACATATTTTTTTATGCAAAAAATGGAAACCTGCAGCCATTTGCCACATTTTAAGCATCTTTGGACAAATTGCTTCTCGGATCTGATTGGCTGCTCTGCGGGCCAACATTTTCGCTCTGACTGGGCAGTGAACAGTTGATTTTTATAGCATTACCATGAAAGTTTCTAATGTCTGTAGTGATCACCAGTGATCTGCAAAAAAATAAAATGTAACAGCACTAGGAGGCCGATGTGCCGCCACCTCTCTGAGCATGTACAGTTTTTACAGCCATTCAAGGACCAAAAAGCTTTGGCTCTATACTGCCACCCAGTGGTAATATAAAACACTTGGTCCTTACCATTGGCAATTTGCATTCATAAAAATGTGATTTAGAGCTTGCACACGCCAGATGCTTTTTAAATGCATCATGAACACATGCACAGTAAAATCAATGCTTTGCAATCACCCTAAGCAGGGCTGACAACTTGCAAGGTAAAGGGGGACGCAAATGCAGCCCGTAATGTCTCCAAAGGGCCACATATAATAATCATTACATAAACAAACCCCCAATCCCTGCACAGCAAACAAAATTTCAATCTCAAACCCCAACAACCTAAAACACAAATAGTGATTCAGACCCAAATACCACATTAAAAAAATAAAGTGCAGGGGAGGGCTTTATTTATTGATTTATTATTTCTTACATGTAATGCTACAAAAAAAAAGTGTCACAGACTGAAGACTTATTATAGGAAATGGTCCGAGATTGTTCTACTGGAGAGGTTGGAGACTGAATCCATGCTATAGGAGAGCGTCAAAGACTAGGGGCATGTTGTATGAAACCGCTGGACAGGGGCGTTGCTAGGTGGCAAGAAGATCAGGGGCGGCGGCGGCGCGGTTTTGGATCCGGGATGGTCATGGCGCGGGTTTTTTTGGCTGGGCGGTAAGCTCACTTGCTGGTTGCTGCCTGGCTTACCATTGACAATCAATTTTGAACACTAAACTCACCTACCTGACACACTGACCATTACACTGACTACCTGACATACATACACCTACCTGACATACATACACTTACCTGACATACATACACCTACCTGACCTACACTGACCTCACCTACCTGACATACATACACCTACCTGACATACATACACCTACCTGACATACATACACCTACCTGACCTACACTGACCTCACCTACCTGACCTACATACACTCACCTACCTACCTGACATACATACACCTACCTGACTTTGCATTTACATTTACTTTACTGCCTGTTGGACCTAGTGGCCTTTTTACCTTGCTATCACCCGATCGCTCCTCCGCTGGCTTGATCTCTCCCGATAGATCCGAGAGCTGCCCGCCCGAGCTCCAAGTGGGGATCATCTCAGTGATGTGGCGTGGCGCCGCGGTATTGTAATTCCCGCCTTCTGGAGCTTCGGGTGCCTATGATGGACGTCACACGTCCCGCCATTGGATCAGTGGGACGTCCATCATAGGCGTTGGGCTCCAGAAGGCGGGACCAGCCCGCTATCGCACTCGGCAGGACTCGGCCACAGTCGGTCTCGGCTCGGCGGCACTCGGGGTCAGAACGGTCCCGGTGCTCGCCGCGCGGGGCTAACAACGGCTAGCTAAATGCCCGGGACTCTGGGCTTTACAGGGACCCATTCGGGGCTCCAGCCCCCTAAGCCCGGGCCTAACGACACCCCTGGCGCTGGACTTTACTACAATTAAGGAACCCTTTACAAATCAATGCTCCCTCTACTGACTGCTGCAGCCCAAGTGCCACACTTCAAACACCAAAAGGGGCATAGACTGGGCACCAGGGATCCTAAGGCCAAGTTTAGATTTGTGACCAAGCCACTGAGCCTCTAAAAAGAGATCCCCATTTGACACGTGGTGAGGAGGTGATGTGATGCCCATAATTGCCACACCAACTCACTGCAAAATGCTTGCAATGCATGTGGTTGCATTTTGTGGGCAGTAAGGACATGTGTTGTGGTGCGCAAGTGTGCAAGACACATGGGGGTGGTATTAAAGCGGACCTTCAGTAATTTTTTTATCTTTCCATCTATTAAATCTTCTAACCTTGTTGCTTTAACTTTGGATAGTACATTTTTTATTTTTTTTTCCAGAAAATACCTTATACAGCCCACTTCCTGTTTCTTGTTTAGTCATTAGCCTAGGCTTATGACATAATGCACAGCTCTCTTTTACTTCCATGAGAATTTGCCAGGAAGGGAGGGGGATGAGTCATTAGAGGGCCAATGAGAGCGGCAGAGCTGGAGGTGTGCCTCTGTGTAAATCCAGGAAGTGAACAGGCAGCAGCTTCATCTGCCCACAGTTAAAATGGCTGCAGCCAGACTCAGTGGAGGGAGATTTCTGCAGCATATTTGGCAAGTACCAAATCACAGTATATATAAAATAATATGCAAAGTGGTTGGAGGGAAGCTTCAGAATGGCAAAGATGTTTTTATTACAAATTATGTGTGAGCAGACTGCAGTTCCTCTTTAAAAAATCAATGGCATCAACACAAGTCTGCAAAGAGGAAGCAATCAATCACCAATTATTGGTGGTCAGTGGCACTTTAACCCCCCCCCCCCCTCCACTTCACCTGTGAACTGATGTAATTCTCCTTTCTGCATTTTTGCAAACACTTAGCACCCCCCACCCCACCCTTATTTTCCTTCCTCCATTGCGAATGAGCTGGATGTTTGTAAACACTTGCAGTGTTGACACTTGTGATAGGTTCACAGTGATCACATGTTACGGAGCCACTCTGATAGGCTCTGTACAGTGGGTTGAGGCAAAGAAAGGTCTCTCTACAGCCGCACATCCGTGCTGTCCCTTGGATGAGTGGCAACCTTAGCCTGGATTCTGACCAGGCCATGCCCCTCCTGGGCGTTTTGCTCAGCCCCTCGGAGCTTAGTCATGGGGGATCATGTACTCTGTACAATGGGACTGTATTCTGAGTTGTCCAGTGGCTGCCCTATCACGCCCATTGACGGGGGCATTGGATGCCCGTGTGTGTTTTTTTCAATGCTGTTGATAACTGGTACTCCAGAGTCCATCCAATACTAACACACACAAAAAAAGTATTCGAAAGCTGATTTCTTATTGGTTACATTATGCGTCTGATTTGTGACCGACCGCTGTGGGTAACTGCAAATTATTTCACATTACCATTATTACATAAATCCTCCAAAAGAATTCAGGTCAAGGGAAAAGGCAGCGTGACGATCAGTCTTGGCAAGATGATCCAGGCCCGGAGGGGCAGAGACTGTTTGCTTTCTCAGCACTAGTATTAATAGAGTTATTCATGTTCAGGCTCTGACGCGAGTCTTTAGTGCGGTAAAGATCCTGACATTGATTATTTTCTTTCTATTCTGGTCCTATGTATACGGAAGCATTCTAGCATAACCAAATGCATTCCACCTCCCGTGACAGCTTCCCAGAGATAGTACAGAGCTCAAACAGAGGCTCACCAAGGTCTAACAACAACTTTGGGCACAAGAACAAGTAGAAATTTGGGCACAGGAATATATATATTTTTTTAAAGTACAATGTCAGACAGAAGAAAAAAAATCACAATGGTAGGCTGTGTGCCCGCATCAGTAAACAGTTAAAAAATAACATGCCTGCCTCCGTTATGTAACAAATACCTGGTGATCCTGCCAGAATCACAGTATTGGCCGTCCTTCCTAAGAAAAGTGAAAACTAGGGATGAGCCCGATGTTTGAGACAGACGTAAGTTCGAACATCGGGTGTTCGCCGAACATTATGAGGTGTTCGCGCCAAATTTGAAAGCCGCGGAACACCGTGAAAGTCTATGGGACACTAACATGAAAAACCAAAAGTGCTAATTTTAAAGGCTTATATGCAAGTTATTGCCATAAAAAGTGTTTGGGGACCCGGGTCCTGACCCAGGGGACATGCATCAATGCAAAAAAACTGAATTTTTTGGGGAGCAGTGATTTTAATAATGCTTAAAAAGTGAAACAATTAAAGTGAAATATTCCTTTAAATTTCATACCTGGGGGTGTCTATAGTATGCCTGTAAAGTAGCGTATATTTCCAGTGTTTAGAACAGTCCCTGCACACAATGACATTTCTAAAAGGAAAAAAAGTCACTTAAAACTGATCGCGGCTATAATGAATTGTCGGGTCCCGGCAATATAGATAAAAATCATTGAAAAAAAAATGCCATGGGGGCCCCCCCAGTCCATTACCAGGCCCTTTGGGTCTGGTATGAATATTAAGGGAAAACCCTGAACCAATTTTTTTTTTTTTTAAAGTGTGGGGTTTCCACCAAAACCCATAACAGGCCCTTTAGGTCTGATATTAAAGGGAACTCTGTGCCAATGTTTTTTTTTTAAATGGCGTAGGGGTCCCCCCTAAATCCATACCAGACCCTTATCCGAGCACGCAACCCAAAGAAGGGGGGCGCCCCCCTCCTGAACCGTACCAGGCCACATGCCATTAACATGGGGAGGGTGCTTCGGAGTTGCCCCCAAAGCATCTTGTCCCCATGTTGATGGGGACAAGGGCCTTAACCCTGCAACCCTTGCCCGGTGGTTGTGCGGCTTACACTTTTTATGACAATACCATGTATACAAGCCTTTAAAATTAACACTTTAGATTTTTCATGTTCATGTCCCATAGACTAATGGTGTTCGGACAAATTGTTTGCCTGTTCGCAAGTGAACTTGCGAACCGAACCTATGGGTGTTCAGGTCATCCTTAGTGACAACATACCAACATGAAATAAAACAGATACCATTCAAATGTTCCGATCTGTTACCCCAGCTGACTGGTCACACGGTTTATAGAGTGGGTTGAGTACTGACTCTTCAGAAGCATTCAGGACTACAACAAAATGGTGCCCATCCACACACTGTCTAGGCATGAGCAGAACTTCGCTTTGTAAGAAATGGCTTCAGATTGGTTTTCCTACCGATTGGAGAACCCCTCTAACACTTTTCGTCCACTAGGGGCTCAATTGTAGAGGTCTGGACTGTGGCCTTTTAGATTAAGCACCTAGTGGGTAAAATACATTAGTGGGGTTGTCTCATGCATAGGAGGCCAAGCTGAAGCCAGCACATGGGTTAATGTGGATGGGCGCCATTTTGTTGTAGTCCTGCATGCGTCTGATGAGTCAGCATTCAACCCAACCAGCACTCTGTAAACTGTGTGGCCAGTTGGCTGGGATAACAGATCGGGGCGTTTGAACATTTTGAGCCAACACAGTGTGCGAATGGGCGCCATTTTGTTGTACTCCAACATGGTCACAGAATTCCTCTAGAGCATCACACTCAGCCCTCCTCCCTTTCACCATAGCAGGATCATCTGTCTCTGCCCATTCCTCACCTATTCTTTGTGGAGTGACAGCATGTCATAGCAGAAAGCAATCTTACATTTCTGGGGGAGTTCTGTGCAGCAGCTGTGCACAGAACGCCACCAGGTAGACATATTTACTTTCATTTTACAGAACACTTCAGATTGAAAAGGAAAGGTACCCTTAAAACCTTGTAAGGAAGGTGCAGCCCAAATAATTTTCAGATTTCCTGGAGATGGGCTTTAAAGCCAAACTCTAAGCAACCAGCTTTATACAAAAAGAAATACCAAATAAGGAAGCAGCCATATCTGCCAAAGGGTATGTATACTATATTTCCAAAAGTATTGGGACACCTGCCTTTACACGCACAGGAACATTAATAGCATCCCAGTCTTAGTCTGTAGGGTTCAATATTGAGTTGGCCCACCCTTTGCAGCTATAAGAGCTTAACCTCTTCTGGGAAGGCTGTCCATAAGGTTTAGGAGTGTTTCTATGGGAATGTGTGACAATTCTTCCAAAAGAATTTGTGAGGTCAGGCACTGATGTGGATGAGAATGCCTGGCTCCCAGTCTCCGCTCTAATTCATCCCAAAGGTGTTCTATCAGGTTGAGGTCAGGACAGTCAAGTTCCTCGACCCCAAACTTGCTCATCCATGTCTTTATGGACCTTGCTTTGTACACTGGTACAAATCATTTGATGGAGGGGGGATTATGGTGTGGGGTTGTTTTTCAAAGGTTGGGTTTGGCCCCCTTAGTTCCAGTGAAAGGAACTCCTAAGTCATCAGCATATCAAGGTATCTTGGACAATTTCATGCTCCCAACTTTGTGGGAACAGTTCGGGGGATTGTTCTGACTGTGTACCAGTGCACAAAGCAAGGTCCATAAAGACATGGATGAGCGAGTTTGGGGTGGAGGAACTTGACTGGCTTTCACAGAGTTCTCAACCCTGGTACAACCAGATCACGTGGTAGTTTTGTACCATGCAACCCGATGCAGGCAAACACACTGGGGGTTATTTACGAAAGGCAAATCCACTTTGCACTGCAAGTGCACTTGAAAGTAGGGCTGCAACCAACGATTATTTTCATAATTGATTAGTTGGCCGATTATTGTTTCGATTAATCGACTAATCGGATAATCTTAAAAAAAAAAAAAAAAGCGTGGTGTACAATTTAGTTTTAAAAAAAAGGCAATTTATTCCTAAATATCTATACACAGTGGTAATGCCTTCTATTACCTCCACTTTCCCTGGGTTCAGATGCTGATCTTCCCTGCACAGAGTCTTTAAAGTGTTTTTATTTTATTTTTTTAACAAACTTGTTATACTTACCTGCTCTGTGTAATGGTTTTGCACAGAGGAGACCAGATCCTCCACTTCTGGGGTCCCTCGCCGATGCTTCTGGCTCCTCCTGCCTTCAGAGTGCCTCAATAGCAAGCTGCAAAGTATAGTATAGAGTGCCAGCTATAGCAAGGTAAAAAAAAAACTTCTGCCTTTAGAACCACTCACTTCTTGCCCAGGACTACATGTCCCATGAGGCATTGCTCCTCACACTTTCACATTCACAAATTCTCAGGCACTTCGTGACATGTACGGATGGTGTACTGAGCTGTATGTGTGCTGCACTGTATTTCCTGATATGTAAACAAATAATGCATTCTATATGCAGGTCAACTAATCAACTGGCTGATTAATCGATTATGAAAATAGTTGACAACTATTTTCATAATCGATTAGTTGTCGATTAATTGTTTCGGCCCTACTTGAAAGTGCACTAAAAGTGCAGATCTGAGGGGGACATGCAAGGTAAATAAAAAAGAGAATTTTAGCTTGCATATGATTGGATAAAATCAGCAGAGCTTCCCCTCAGGCCGAGTACTCACGAGCAGACATGTCCGATGAAACCGGTCCGCGGACCGTTTTCATCGGACATGTCTGCCCGGGGACTTCTGTTCGATGGTGTGTACAGCCATCGAACAGAACTCCGCGCGTAAACAATACGCGGGGCGTGTCCGCGGTGTCGGCGCGTCGATGACGCGGTGTCGCCGCGACAATGACGCGGCGACGTGGGCGGCCTGCCTTTTAAATGCTTCCACGCATGCGTCGAAGTCATTCGACGCATGCGAGGGATGGCGGGCGGCAGGACATGTACGGTAGGTCTGTACAGACGACCGTACATGTCGGGGGGACAGGTTTCCAGCGGATTGTTTTAAAGCAAGTCCAGGAAACAGTTGTCCGCTGGAAACCTGTCCGATCCGCCCGAAAATGGTCCGCTCGGGCCTACACACGGCCAAACATGTCTGCTGAAACTGGTCCGCGGACCAGTTTCAGCAGACATGTTTGGTCGTGAGTACGGGGCCTACGATGTACATCGATCTACAGCGATTGCACTTACAAGTGCAATTGCAGAGCACTTGTAGTGCAAAGCGGCTTTTCCTTTAGTAAATCAACCCCACTGTGTTTGTGACTTGCTTTAGGCATGTCGGTAACATTGCACTGACACCTGCTGCAGAACGCAAGGGCAATGCAATCTGAATGCGGGATACACGCACAGATCACGGATTTCTATTGGAAACCAAGGCTTAGTGAGCTCTTAACCTTTGCAGTGTGGCGGGGGGATGGTTGCAATATTGTACGAGTAGTTTTTCTAGGTAGGTCCTAGAGTTGGGCTTTAATACTTCCAGTTGGTTGCATTCTTCTGATTGCTTCTTGGGACTGCGGAGAGTGAAAAGGTATTAAAGTTGCTTGTCATTGGCTTTGAATGGCCCCTATTTAAAACTAGTCGTAGTTTCCTTCCTGGAGTTGTTTTGGCCCCCGGCAGAGCAATGTACACAGTCGTTTCCATCAGGAGGGCCCTCTCACGCACAAGCTTGGAGGATCATTCACAAATGGAAGCTCCTGTGTACATTTCCAAGCCACAAAACCCAGCTACAGAGCGGCAGAGATCATAAACAAAACCCTCATTCATCATCCTGCATTCACGGAGATGTAACTCTACACCGCCGTGCAACACATCCGTAAACACACGGATCTCGGCGATTACAAGCGTGAGCTCTGCTTACGCAATGTTTGAAAATCAATGATAACTATGACACTGGGGAGAGAGAGCGGCCATTGTGTGCTCTCCATCCGTATTCAGTGTCCCGTATTATTACCGCCGAGGAAGTAGAGCAGACTCTTCATTGTCTACATGGGGGAATGCACTCCTTTGTTTTTACAAGGCACCTAAGAAATGCAAGAAGATTCCACAGCAGCAGACAAGTGGATTAAATGCAGAATTAGTAAAAGAACACAAAGTGTACTAGTTTCCTTTAAATGGATTAAATGCAGAATTACAAAAAAAATAAAACATTTAAAAAAGGCACAAAAAAAGCAGATAAATTATATTAGAACACGCATTCATTTTCTTTATAAACTTTAGTATTTGAAGCTTGCCTTTATGAACTGTCTCACATAAGCCAAATATTGAAATCAGGCTTGCAGTGAGAAAGCATACTGTAAGCTCATAATAAAAGGAGAGGTGTGCCAACAGGAGGGAAAGAGCTAGAGATTGGCATTGCCAATGTGGTGATCACTACTAGCAGTCTTATGGTCAGGGTCGCTGATAGGGGGGGACCACCAGTCCTCCTGTAGGGGGCCCGGGCACACAGGGGGGCCCAAACACCAGAGGGAAGGAGGGGCAGCAGCTGAAAACCCTCCCGCCGACTTTTAGCTGTTGCAGGGAGAGACACAAACACAACTGCTGGCTTCCTTGTCCTGTTAAAAAAACTAAAAAAAAATAACCCTGTATTGTTTTAATCCATTGTAAAAAAAAAAATTGAAAATTGTATAAAAATAATTAGTAAAAATTGTAAAATAAAATAAATCTATTTAAAAAAAATATATAAAATGTTTTTGTTCAAAAATTTTGAAAACTATTTTAAAAAAGGGCTAATTTACACAGCTTCTCTGTTATCTGTGTGTCCGCTAAGAATAATATTAGTATATTTATCGTGATTATATATATATATTTATTTATTTTTGATTTTTTTGAGGGGGGCTTTGCCAGGTAGGCTGTACGGGGCCCCGTGATTTCTAACAGAAGCCCTGCTTATGGTGATCATACACGCCTCCATAAATTATTCTAGAAAAACAAATACTTGGGGGGCACACCCTAAAAAAATGCATTAAAGATGGTGCAGCCATAAGACCATACAAACAGAACAAATTCGATATATTATTGATCTCTTTTACAAAGAATCTCTTCCAATAGGAATAATCAATTTAGTCGTCAACCCATTTAATTGATATGCCACACATGGCAAAGTAGATTTCGATCAATAGTTAAAATAGGATTGTAATTTACGGTTGTAAATGACCACTTTTTTAAGTACAAGTACCAATACTTTTCTTCAAGTACTCCCGATACTGATTACCAATCCTTTTTTCATGTCATGTGACAGTGGCGCTAATATGCAGCACTGATGACGTGTGGACTGTGTCAGTATATATATATATATATATATATATATATATATATATATATATATATATATATATATATATATATATATATATATATATATATATTTTTACAATTATATTTTTTTACAATTTATTTTATAATTTTTTTTATAATCTTTTTATAATATATTTTATATTTTTTTTACAATTCTTTTTTTTTGGAGGGGGGGAGTGGACTTTGTGTTTTTTTATTTTATTTTGTATTATTTTTACAATTTAACTTTTTCAATATTTATTACATTTATTTTTATTTTTTATTAGCTCTGTTGGGGGTTGGCTTTGGTGAGATATAAGGCCCCTTACATCTCCACTTTGATTCCCCAGTCTCTTTCTCTGCAGCCTCAGCTGCACTAAGGATGAATTGACAGGAGACAGCAGCGCCTCTCCATTCATAATCTGAAACATCAGTGATCACTGACTGTGCATTCGGAAAACAAAGGAGGCGGTAAATTATATTTCTCTTCCGTTCATAGACGGACACAGCATCCTTTGACGGTAGGGTTAAATCCGCTTTAGGAGAGTTTAGGCAGAAAAAAGCACTTTAAGTGTTAACAACACATTCCTCAGTGCAGCTCCTCCCAGGGGGCGTGGCCCCCCAGCTATAACCCACACCCTGCTCTAGCAGCCTCAGTTTTTTCCTGCCTAACGACAGGAGAGGTCAGGCACTTCTGGAGTCCTGTACTCTGGAGATTTTTTTCTTGCGATTTTTCTCGCTTTTTATTATTTTGTTCCTGAAACTAGTCCTGGATTCCGCCGGGGCGGGAGTTTTTTTCTCCTAACGGAAAAACTTCAGACTCTGCAATCTGCTGTGCAGCAGTTGCCGACCCAGAAGTGGTCATCTCTGCGATTCTGCATGAGGGTTCTGGGTCTGTTGGTGGCCGTTTTCGAGGCGGTTTCGTATGCCCAATTCCACACCAGGGTACTACAGAGGGAACCGCTGGCACGTTGGGACAAGCTTCCGTCATCTCTGGATTACCAGATTCAATTGAGTCAACTGGTCATGTCTCCCCTAGTGTGGTGGCTGGCGTCTCCGGTGCTTCGGGCCGGGAAGTTGTTTTCTGCCGTGCCACAGTGGTCACGACGGTTGCCAGCCTCTCCAGTTGGGGAGGGGCGTTTGGGGCACCTAGTCAGCCCAGGGGCACTGGACTCAGGTGGAGTCCCGCCTACCGATCAATATTCTGGAGCTCTGACCAATCAAGCTGTGCCTTGCCAGGTGGTCCCTGGATCTACAGGGCCGACCGGTCAGGATCCAGTCCGACAACGCCACGGCCTTGGCGTACGTCAATCATCAGGGAGGCACACTGAATTCTGCTGCACGGTGGCTGGTCCTACAAGAGGGCCTGGCAGTCTCGTCGGCCACCATTTCTAGGTGGATCCGACGGATTGTGCTTCAGGCCTATGCCCTGAAGGGGCGTGCTCCTCCCTTTCGGGTTATGGCGCATTCGACCAGGGCGATCCGGGCCTCTTAGGCTTTCCGGCATCATGCCTCTGTGTAACAGGGGTGTAAGGCAGCGACCTGGTCGTCAATCCACACTCTTTCAAAGTTTTACAAGGTGGATGTGAGTGCATCTTCTGATGCCTTCTTCGGCCACAGGTGTTACAGGCGGCAGTTTATGGTTGAAGTTTCTCCGTTGAGCAACTCTGGTTTTGTTTGGGGTGTAACCTGGTTTGCTGTGTTATTTTCCCACCCCTCAAAATTTTTTGACACTGCTTGGGGACGTCCCTACTGTCAAAGGATGCTGTGTCCGTCTATGAACGGAAGAGAAAATAGGATTTTTGTACTCACCGTAAAATCCATTTCTCTGAGTTCATAGACGGACACAGCACCCACCCCTCCTTTGTTTGTACTGCTTGTTACGAACTGAGGCTGCTAGAGCAGGGTGTGGGTTATACCCGGGGGGCCACGCCCCCTGGGAGGAGCTGCACTGAGGAATGTGTTGTTAACACTTAAAGTGCTTTTTTTCTGCCTAAACTCTCCTAAAGGGAAGCGGATATAACCCTACTGTCAAAGGATGCTGTGTCCGTCTATGAACTCAGAGAAATGGATTTTACGGTGAGTACAAAAATCCAATTATTTACCGCCTCCTTCCTCCGCTCTCCATCTTGACAGATCGAGGACAGAGGAGACCGAGCTGCTCGGAGGGGGACTGGAGGAGGATATGGGGGGATAGTCAGAGGTGATTGCTGCGGCGCTGGGAGGAGTTACAATCACAGATCTCCCTGTATAGATTTCAATAAAGCAGCTGAAAGCCGCGAGAGGGAGGAGGAGGAGAAGCGACTGCCATCTGCTTTATTGAAATGTCTACAGGGAGATCAGCGATTGTAACTTCTCCCCAGCAACACACCAATCACCCCTGACTGTCCAGGTATCGGATTAAGTGCTCGGTCAAACGCTCGATCAGGACAACCCTAGTTGTAACTTATTGCACGCATCTCTCCATGTAAGCTCAGAATCTGATCAAATGTTAAGTCTAAATTGATCAGAAGGGAAATTATTTAATTGTTTGCAGATTTGATTGCTGTGATCAAATCGCACATTAATCTGAAAAAAAAAAAACCTAATAAAAATCAAAGTGTGTATTGGCGTTCAGACTTGTTCACACCACGTCCATTGAGAAAGCTAGTCTGATGTGCATTGATCAATGCAGGCTCAACGTAATGGCAAATAGAAACCAATTGTTTCCTGTGAGCCCTGTTCACACCATGCAGTGGTGTGCTATTACAAAACTTTAAAGGGAAGTGTGGGATTTCAAAATAAAACAATCATGCTTACCTAGGTGGATGCAACATGGTTCAGTGCTGCATCTGCCCCCTGCCACCTCTAAGACCAAGAACTGAGCTATCACAGGCCGCTGATCGCTCAGTTCTGGGTCTTAAGTGAGCAGAGAGCTGGTGACTGTCACTGAAAATGCCAGCAATGGAAGGGGTGGGAGCAATAGGCTGAGGTTCTCAGTGGCGAGTCGAGGGGCTGAGCCAGCTGCCGCCTAGGCTTCTGAGTGGAGCCCTACACTAAGGTCGGGTTCCCGCCAAAGTCTGGACCAGTCAGCCGACAGCCCTCTGTTGGCTAAATCTGGGTCATAGGAATGCAGAACTAAGGGCAATCATGTGTCCAACAGGAGAAGTAAGGCCAAAAGAGCTTTGGCCTTACTTCTCTTTTAGCCCCAGGATTCCCCAAAAAAAAAATTCCCCAGACTTTCAAATTCCTGCCCAGCTTCATCAAACCCTGATGGAGGGGGTCTTTTGGAAACACCTGAAACGTGTTGTCTGATTTTCAAAATACTGAAACAAACTTCACCTGGCCTGTCAACCACTCTCTGATCTTCTCTTTTTATGCAACTTGTGAAGTACTAAAGGAAGCCTGTGCTAAAGAATTGTGAGGAATGCCACTCCTGAGACCTCGCTTTATGAGAGAGAGAGAGAGAGAGAGAGAGAGAGAGAGAATGAATACGAGAAAGAGAAAGAGAGAGAAAATACGAGAGAGAGAAAGAGAGAAAATACGAGAAAGAGAGAGAAAATACGAGAGAGAGAAAGAGAGAGAGAGACACAGAGAGAGAGAGAGAGAGAGAGAGAGAGACACACAGAGAGAGAGACAGAGAGAGACACAGAGAGAGAGAGAGACACACACAGAGAGAGAGAGAGACACACAGAGAGAGAGAGAGAGAGAGAGACAGAGAGACACACAGAGAGAGAGAGAGACAGAGAGATGAGCTTATCGCTGTGCTGCATCTGCCCTCACTGTCCAGTAACAGGTTCAGGACAGATCGCGCTCAGTAGATGTGGGTTTAAGGATGCTGGCCATCAGACTGAGGACATCTTCAGATGGAAAAGAAGTACTATAGGGGTGCGATAGGGGAGATCTCTGGATTGAAAGTTAATATTAAAACAAACATGATTTTTTTTTTTTTAATGGGCCATTAACTTTTATCTTGTTTTTTTTTTTTTTTTTACTAGATTTCTGCTTTCCGTTGTGCCAACCTCCACATCTCCTCAAGCTGATGAAGGATTAACAAATGCTTGTTCTGCCAAGGGCAAAACATCCCTTACCTTATTCCATGTTGCTTCATGCTGGTTCCCATTGTAACAACTGGTCCTCATGAAGGCACTCTTTGACTGCCGTTATTGGGCCCCCTCACCGACGTCATCATGTACAATGTAGGACCACCACCCACCACTGGTCCGACCTAGTATGTGGTGATGTAGGGGTATCTGTTTACATTGTGGGGAAGGAGAGAAGTGGAATGGAGCACTAGCTCCCACAGGACAGTAGAGCAAGTCAAGTTTTACTATGTTGGATCATCATCTCCTTGACATAAAAAAACATTAAAGCGCAAGTCCACTTTTTCAGGAAAAATATGAAAAAGGTGAACATCCTACACGTTCTTACCCCCCTCCCCTTACCTTTGTGGTTGATTAACTGTCAGTGCCTACGCAGCCGATGCACGGGTCCGGGCATTTGAAATCCCTGCTCTTCTAAGTCTTCTTTCTGTCCAGGATGGATCACAGCGATTCTGATTGGTCAGCACCAGCACAAGACTGCTTTGATCAATCTGCCTATACAACAAAGGCTAGTATCCTGGCATTCCGAGACCTTGATCCAACATAACCACTCATGGGAATCGTTCCCACCTAATAGTCCTGAAGAACTGGGGGAGTCGATTCCCCTGAAACCTGTTGGCTTAATGCAGGGCTCGAGAAATCCCGTTTTTTTTTTGTGAGCTGGCGCCAGATGTGTAAGCTGGCGCCATCTGGTGGTGGCCGTTGGTATTACAAGTTAAGCATTACAAGTTAAAGCGGATGTGCCACTAAAACAATATATTAAAAGCTAGCAGCTACAAATACTGCAGCTGCTGACTTTTAATATAAGGACACTTACCTGTCCTGGAGTCCAGCGGTGATCGCAGCAGAGGATGAGCCGATCGCTCGTCACCCTGCTGCTCCCCCCTCCATCCACGGTGAGGGAACCAGGAAGTGAAGCGCTGCGGCTTCACTGCCCGGTTCCCTACGGCGCATGCGCGAGTCGCGCTGCGCCCGCCGATTGGCTCACACGCTGTGTGCTGGGAGCCGAGTGTTCCCAGCACACAACGGGCGACAGACGGGATGTGACGGAATGCCCGTCTTTCGCCCGTAGCGTGTGGCCGGAAGTGGGTGCAAATACCTGTCTTTAGACAGGTGTCTGCACCCCCCTCCCCCCTGAAAGGTGTCAAATGTGACACCGGAGGGGGGGAGGGTTCCGATCAGCGGGACTCCACTTTAGGGTGGAGGACCGCTTTAAACAGCAATTCTAATGTCATTTTTCACTATTTTTCACTGCCATCTTCTTCCCTCTAATTCGAACCCCCAAACATTATATATATTTTTTATCCTAACACTCTAGAGAATAAAATGGCGATCGTTGCAATACTTTCTGTCACGCCGTATTTGCGCAGCGGTCTTACAAGCTTTTTTGGGAAAAAATTACACTTTTTTTAATAAAAAAATAAGACAACAGTAAAGTTATCCCCATTTCTTTTAATAATATGAAAGATAATGATACGCCAAGTAAATTCATACCCAACATGTCAAGCTTCAAAATTGCGTCCGCTCGTGGAATGCCGACAAACTTTTACCCTTTAAAATCTTCATAGGCGACGTTTAAAAAAATCTACAGGTTGCATGTTTTGAGTTACAGAGGAGGTCTAGGGCTAGAATTATTGCTCTCGCTCTACCAATCGCGGCGATACCTCACATGTGTGGTTTGAACACCGTTTACATATGCGGGCGCTGCTCGCGTATGTGTTCGCTTCTGCGCGCAAGCTCGTCGGGACGGGGTGCGTTTTCTGGCTCCTAACTTTTTTTAGCAAATTTGTCAAACCCTGGCTTAATGTACATGCTGACAATTTTAAATAAAGATCTATGAACCAGATTTTTAGAAGTCAAATTTCTCTGGACAGCGGGTGCTCCTTCCTTTTTAAGTCCACATGTTAAAAGGACCTTACAGTCACGCAAAAAAAGGCAGCAGCTCAATCCCCGAGAGGGCCCATCGCTACCACCCATCACTGGGCACTATCCACTGGAAGGCATTCCTTTCTTTTTGCCCACACAAATACCCACTCAAGACCAGTGACCAATCCAGTCAGTCCAGTGATCTCTCTAACACAATGTTTCGACCCATGAAGGTAAGCACAGTGGGGACTGGGGGGGTTGGGAATGGATAAGGTGTTGGTTCACCTTTTCATTTTTTTTCCCTGAAAATGTGAGCAAACCCTTTAAATCCTTCATCACTTGGAGGAGGAGGCAATTTCAAGTATGCAACAACTGTCTGGAGTTGTGTAGGTGACAGGTGCACTTATGATTATTCAGGCATCTTTTGCTGTGCATGCTGTAAATCAGTATATCATTATTATTACTATAGTGACTATTATGATGTTGACGATTTTCAGTAAAATTAGAAAGTCGTGCTAAGTGCAGTTGAACACGCTAGGTGGTTTTGCCGCCCCCATCCTCTCCTGTTGGTGTGCTAACCTTTCACAGATCCTCTCCTTTTGTTGATAAAAGTGGCATGATAATGGCAGGTATTGTGCAGTCACGACAGAGCTGAACACACGAGGTATGGCTTTGAAAAAATGCACGGTTTCTATTTTTAATGTGTTTTTTTTTCTCTTAATTGCTGAACATCAATATGCTTCCTCCTTTGTATAATTTGTTCCTTTTTACATTTCCGTGGCTGTCAGAAAATAAACATCTCAGGAAGCTCCAACAACCTTGTCCCTGAGTCGTGGAAGCAACAGAATCTGAAAGCCTCTAAATGGCAATGTGATCTCACAATAGTTCCAATGTCATCTCCGCCAAATCTAAAAGGACATTCTGAAAGAATTTATCTATACTTGGATGGGGGGTGGGATTTGATTGGATATCTTGTCGGGAATGGATTGCCTTTTTTAAAGGGTTAGTTCACCTTTTCAAAAAGAAAATAAAAAAAAAAATAGGATTTTTTGTACTCACTGTAAAATCCTTTTCTCTGTCGTCCATGGACGGACACAGCTCCTTAAATCTTGACATTTGGGTTATGTTAATGTTCATAGGTGAGGAACATAACTCAAATGTCAAGATTTAAGGAGCCGTTTCCGTCCATGGACGAAAAGAGAAAAGGTGAACACTGTACACCAGCCTAACTCATCCTTTTCAATACAGAGAAACCATTGAAATTAATTTCCAGTCTCAACTCGTGATACATGTTCACATGTAGTGTGATGGTCAGTGGGATTAAGGCTCCTTACACTTGTGGACATTGGAAAGAATTACCCCCTTCTAGATACCGTATTTATCGGCGTATACCGCGTACTTTTTTGCCCTGAAATCCTGGGTGCGTGATATACGCCAATACCCGTTTCCCGCGCCGAGTTTGAACTACTGCGCCGGCATATACCGAGCGCAGTACACTCGTGTATAGTCAGGCAGGCTCGGCTCCTCTCGCAGTCACGTCCTGGACGTACAGGATGCACAGGACGTGACCGCGAGAGGAGCCGAGTCTGCCCGACTATACACGAGTGTACTGCGCTCGGTATATGCCGGCGCAGTAGTTCAAACTCAGTGGGGGAAGCGGGGATCGAGCGGGTAGGACTCAGCAGAAGGACGCCGGACCCTACGAGGAGGACACCACTGAAGCCGCAGACGGACGCCGGACCCGACGAGGCCGCCGCGCAAGACACCAAAACTGTAAGTACTAAAATGTTTTTTTTTTACAGGAATGCGAGTCCACTTTAAGGGTGCGCGCTATACGCCAAAGCGCGCAATACCCCGATAAATACGGTAGCTAAAAAGATCAATGGTGTCAGTGGAAACTTATCTGAGAGGCAGAAATTGCTCAAGGAACCTCTGGAGGAACCCCTACTGTACACCCATCCCCACCGTACTTACCTCTGTGGGGGATTAGCGGTCAGTGCCCATGCACCTGGTGCAGTGGTTCAGGAAAATCTGCAGCGCTCCTGGGACGGATCAGAGCGATGCGCTGTGCCGGCAATGACCTATCAAAATCACTCTGATCCGTCTATTCTGGAAGCTCTGCAGAAATAAGAGGGAGAAGGGTGAGGCTTTCAGATGCCCGGACCGCTACACTGGCTTTGTGGGCACTGAGAGCAAATCACCTACGGAGCCAAGTACAATGGAGAATGGGGGGGGGGTGTAGAGTGTGAATTCACATTAAAACAAATTCTGAAAAGGTGAACATACATTTTTTTATTTAAAAGGTATCTCAAGTTGAAATGATCATTTACCATGCTTGAGTTTTAAGCCAGACTCTGGTATCATAGATAATCTTGAGACAAACTTTCAACAAATCCATTCAGATTTCAACTCTTTTTCCAGGTATATTTATTGAAAAAGGTAGAAAATGCTTTGTCCCCTCTCTTGCCACAAGTCTTAACTTCCCCGCTGTAGTTCTGTTTCAGCAAGCAGGGATGTAACTACATCTGTGCTCGCTGAAGTGGACAGACCCGGGAGTTTCAGACTGAAAGTCTGAACCGCCCAATGCTAATGCCTCCTCCAATGACGGCCTGCTCCGCCCACACACCCACGCACAGCTGCCGCGGCCAACATTTTCCTAAGCATTGTAGGAAATGTAGTGCGGATTCCTTGCATGGATGTGTTGTTCAGACATCAGATAGCTCTGCTCCCGAGGCCTGGAAGCAAAGCAGGGTTCTGGGGGACATGGCGACATCTATGGGGCAGAAAATGGGCTATTACATAAAAAACAAGTAGTTTTCATTAACACTTTCTCAGCAATCTAGTAGAGCCTGGGAGAGGGATCTGGAAATGCAAAGACAGCAGGATCCTGAAGTTCTTCTTTAACCACTTCAGCTCCAGAGGGTTTTACCCCTTTAATGATCAGGCAATTTTTTGTGATACGGCACTGCATCGCTTTAACTGACAATTGCGCGGTCGTGCGACACTGTACCCAAACAAAATTTAGGTCTTTTTTTTTCCCCACAAAGAGCTTTCTTTTGGTGGTATTTGATAATCTCTGCGGTTTTTATTTTTTTGCGCTAAAAACAAAAAATTGAGCAAAAAAACAATATTTTGTTTTACTTTTTGCTATAATAAATATCCCCCCCAAAATTTTTAACAAAACAAATTCTTCATCAGATTAGCCAAAATGCATTATTCTACATATTTTTGGTAAAAAAACACAAAAAAAAACGTATATTGATTGGTTTGCGCAAACGTTATAGCGTCTACAAAATAGGGGACATATTTATGCAATTTTTATTATTATAGTTTTTTATTAGTAATGGTGGTAAACAGCGATTTTTAGTGGGACTGCAACATTGCGGCGGACAGATCAGACACTTCTGACACTTTGTCGAGACCAGTGCTAAAAATGACACTGGCAGAAAAGGGGTTAACACTAGGCAGCGATCAAGGGGTTAAGTGTTCCCTAAGGAGGTGTTTCTAACTGTGGGAGGGGGGGCTGACTGGGAGTAGAGAGAGATCGCTGTTTGGGCTTTCTTGGGCTACATAGCATGTAAAAACGCTGTATTATTGGTAGATTTGTAAATGAAGAATTGTATACAAATAATTATAAAAATAGATTATAAAAACTTTCTTTCGAACATAACTAAATAAAAATGACCAAAAACCATGATGGTTTTCCTGTTTCTTTGCACACAAAGCTTTCACTTCAATTAGATACAGAGTCCGTAGTAAGGCTTGCCTAGCAAATGCATTATAATCTATATAATTAGACTGCACACAAATTGGTCATGCTTTCTTCGGTGTGATCCTGTGTAATAAACAATGCTGGCAAGCCAGATATTTTCCAGCAATACATCATGACAGAGCAGAGAAATCAAAGGTCTAGGTGTTGCAATAACTTGTAAACTGTATCTCCCGTGCAAGTGTTTTTTCACACGAAAGCAGAGATACGGCCCATTAAAGGAGTTATAGAAACAAGTCACAGTTAGCAGCTTTTCCAGAAAAAGAGAAACAAATCACAGTTTACATATTAAAGGAGTTATAGAAACAAGTCACAGTTTGCAGCCTTTCCAGAAAAAGAGAAACAAATCACAGTTTACATACGGTAGTACAAATACACATAAAATGCATCTTTTTTTTTTTTGCATTGTTGGCAAAGAGAAAAAAAAATATATATTTTATTTTATTTCATTTTTGTTTACTAGGGAAAATCAAAAGTTCAGCCTAATTTGCCTTTTCTAGCTTCATTGGTTTAGTGTAAAAGCTTTGAACTTTCATATGTTTACATATTCTTAACAAGCTGTAAATGAGCTTTAAAAGTGGCTGGGTAACCTCTGTAGCTGCATGTACTGCAGAGCTATTAATCTTCAAAAGTCCCAGCAGAAGCAGTGAAATCCTAACCTAATTTGACACTTCCAGGAGTGTCGATCTCATTGGTCCCCTAAAGAACCAGTTCTTGCTGGTTCTTTCCTCTCAGGCCCTGTACACACGACCGAGTTTCTCGGCAGAATTCAGCCAGAAACTCGATCGGAGCCGTATTCTGCCGAGTAAACCCGGTCGTCTGTACACTTTCCGACGAGGAACATGTTCTCTATTTCCTCGTTGGTCAATGAGGAAACTTGGCTCGCCGAGATCCTCGGCGGCTTCACAAGGAACTCGACGAGCAAAATGATGTGTTTTGCCCGTCAAGTTTCTCGGACGTGTTTACGGGGCCTAACATCACACCAACAGTCTCTCCTGCCGTGACATGAATCTGAGGGTGAAACCTGTGGGAGGTGTGGGGGACCAAAGAGATTGACACCCCGCAAGTGTCAGTTTACCATTAGAGTTTGAAGGACAATTCTAGTGAGAGGTGTGGTGTTTGCTGGCACAGACACCAGAAAAAGTGAGCATTTTACTACCTTCATAAAGTGGATGTAAACCCAATTCATGAAAGTTAAGCTGCATTCACACTATAGCGTACTGAATCGCGGCGTTTTGTACCGCGATTCGCGGCGACAAAACGCCGCAATTGTGAATGCAGCCTGTGACCCCCTCTATGGAGATGGTTCACATCTCCTAGCCGAACGCCTAAAGACTCCTGAAAAAAAGGTCCGGGACCTTTTTTCAGGCGGCAGGCGTTGAGATGTGAACCATCTCCATAGAGGGCAATGCTAAAGCATCCCTCTGGCGTGTCGGGGCGGCAGCGGCGTTCACACTACAGGCGTATATACGCCTAGGTGTGAACAGGGCCTTAAGCTGGGCACATATATCTGCAGTGTTTTGTTATCTCTCTTCAATGAGCCAAGTCCCATAGCTCTCTCCTGACCTGTTCCTCTGTTATCAGCTTGATAACTCCTAACAAATTCTCTGACACTTTACATAAAAGCAGCCTGAAATTTCTATCAGGGAAGGTTGCCAAAATAGATTAACAGAGAGCTGGCCCTGTTACAAAACACCTCTGAGAGTCTCTGCCTATGTGGAGAGGGGGGTGTGTGCCTTTCCTCCAATCGGCAATGTTAGCCATCTTGACTGTATTCCCAGACATCACACTGTGTTAAACAGGAAGAGAAAATCTAACAGATCTGAACTTTCTAAACAGTATATAAATGAAGACAGCAGATATACATGTAAAACTTATGTAGGGAGATTTGGTTTATCTCTATGTATCATCTGTTCACTTCACTGGGTGTATGAAGGGTTTACATCCACTTTAACAGTGGAAATTAACATTGCCAGACAAGATCAGTTGTGTTCACGATACGCAACTCCGGGCTATATTTTGACCAATAGTTACTCCATGCAGCTTTTTCAGCAAAAGAAAAATCCTTTGGTTACAAGGCAGAGCTGAAAACGATTATGATCTGCACCTGAGAGACGTTACCTTCCATAACAATCATTATGAACCATTTTTACTGGCTATTAAATGTTGACCTCGGAATGCGAAACTTCAAGAATTCTAAATCTGGTTTGTGTCAAATGGTTCATGGAGATGTACAGATTCTAGTGAATGGAAAATAGTACAGCTAAGAAACAACAAGTTGGGCTCTGGGCACTGGGCCAGTATTTGATGCCCGGAAAGTGGGACACTCAGAAGAAAGATGACCTGGCATGCAGGCGGATGGAGGGGCCTGCTGTATAACAATATGTCCATAAAAATACAAGCATAAAAGACACAGTGGTTGACGGGAACATATTAGACGGCACATTATTATTACTATATGGGATTTATATAGCGAGAAGTAAAAAATACGAGGAGTTCCTCGCTAGTGGGTGGTGAAATACGGTTCTAGATGTGCATGTGCACAACCACCAATATCCTAGAGGAATGGGAAAGGAACAAACAAATCAAAAGGGATGCTGGGAATGAGCTTCCACCCCAATACAACGGAATTTCACACTGCCCGTTGTAACATCGGGTGTGTCCAACCCATGGCCTGCATGCAGCCCAAGAGAGTTCAGCATGCAGCACAGGCATGTCTGTAGGGATGTCATGCAAGCATAACAGCCACAGTGGTTGACAGGGACACGCTAGGAAGGCACATTATTATTATACACAATTTATATAGCGCCAACAGTTTTACGCAGTGCTTTACAATTTAGAGGGGGGGACAGCACAATTACAATACAGTTCAAGACAGAAGGTACAGGAGGGCCCGGCTCGTAGAGCTTACATTCTAAAGGGAGGGGGTGGTTGTACAAAAGGTAATAGTGGGGGGCGATTTGATGGCGGCACGCGTAGATTTTCGGCAGCAACCCCCCACCCCTCTGGTTCTCAGCTCCAGGGGGGAGATGCCTAAAGCTGTGTAAGGGGCCCCAGAATTCCTGATGGCTGCCCTGAATACACGTATGGAGAGACACTGGGAATGCTGTGCAAGCACAGCGGCCGACAATGAATGAGCATCCAGGCACAGGCACCTGTAGAGAGATGCTGGGGCTTCCGAGTTTGCAATAGCACAGGCAGCAGAAAAGGCAGGGACTCCGAATAGCACCAGGCCAGTAAATGCCACATGGCTGAATCTAGTGGGGGGTGCTGGGTGCTATCCCCCAAAGCCCCCTGCCCCACAACATCCCCACGTAGCTTTGCAAAAGAAAACAGAACCCCCAAAAAAGTTGTAGATGAAGGAAGATTGTTCAAGGAAAATTATTACTCAGGTACATTGGCCCGGATTCAGAAAGACTTACGCCAAGTAAGATACGCCTGAAATTTGGCTTTCTCCGACCGACGTAAGTTTCCTACGCCGACGTATATTGGGCGCATATTTACGCTGGCCGCAAGGGGTGCTTCCATTGATTTACACGTCGAATATGTAAATAACCCAGATACGCTGATTCACGAACGTACTTGCGCCCGTCGCTGTAATCTACGCCGTTTACGTAAGGCGTACGTCCGACGTAAAGCTATTCCACATATAAGGAGGCGCATCCCATGCAAAGGTATGGACGTCGGAACAGCCGTCGTATTTTACGTCATTTACGCAAGTCGTACGTGAATGGGGCTGGGCGTAGGTTACGTTTACGTCGTAGGCATTGGGCCGTCGTATCTTAAGGAGTAAATTCGACATGATTCTAAGAATGCGCCGTTCGTTCGGCCCATCATTTGCATGGGGTCAAGCTTCATTTAAATGGATCACGTCCACTTCCTTCCTACTTTAAATTAGGCGGACTTACGCCGGACAATTTACGCTACGCCGGCGCAACGTTGGGAGCGAGTGCTTTGTGAATACTGTTTTTGCCTCTCAATGTTACGTCGGCGTAGCGCATATGAGATGCGCTACGCCCGCACAAATATACGCCGCTCTACGTGAATCCGGGCCATTATCTTTATCAGTGATCGTTCATTTGTCATCTGCTGTCCTTATTGTTACTGTACTTTATGTGTGGCCCAAGACAATTCCTCTTCTTCCAATGTGGCTCAAAAGGTTGGACACCCCTGTGATAAAACACAATTCCTATAGGTAGGAAATAAGTCCTGCATGCTGCAATTTTGACGTGTCCACTTTTCCATTCATATCAACTGAATGGAGCCTTTCAAAAATGCAATACCCCTGATAATGTATAGGCAACTCCTGTTAACACGTGTTTTGGAAAATATCTGATGTGAATGAGCCCTAACACAATGTAAACAAAAGCAATAATTACCATAAATGGGGACACCGCAGGAAAACCCACCCAATGTCAAATCTGAAGTGAAGGTCCCCACTGCTAGAGCACATTGGAAAATACCTTTATTCCACTGTTTATATTTAGACGTAGCCTAAAATATAGGTTTGAGCAAGGAGATCTACAAATAGTGGTTCACCTTCTCACTGCTCCAGTTATCATCTGAAAATCCTCAATGTTTAACTAGTTTACATTTTTTAGCTGATGCATACAAAAAGTCTCCTGCAGCATCTCCAAATTTGGAAAGAAAGCATAAGGAAAAACAATTCCTTATACACCTTTAGGTCAGTGTCTCTAAGCTTCTGCCCTTAAGTACCACAAGTGGGTCTATAAACAAGATCAAAGAAAAAGGGCGCAAACGCCTAGTGCATTATCAACAGCACATACTCTCAAAAGCAAATGTTGCAACAGCGTTGTACATAAACCAAGAACAGGAAGGGTCTTAAATATAATGCTACTCTTCTGGTTCAAAGCATGTCATAATACAAGTTGACGTGTTTCGGGGACCTAGCCCCTTTTTCAGAGCAGGAAGAAGGGGGCATTGTCACCCAAAATGCATCAGCTAGTATTATGACATACTTTGAACCAGTAGCGTTACATTGTGTGAAAGGCCCTTTGGATTTTGGTTTATGTACAAAGCTTTTGTAAGTTTGAAGTCTTTTTATCCTTTAATAAAGTGCTGTTGGTAATGCTGTTTGCGCCCTTTTTGTATAATTTTGTTTATAGAGTTTCACAATTTCTCGATCTTGGGAGGGCTGCATTGACCCAACAATCTAGTCCAGGTTGAGCATGTATATGATTGGTATATTTTGTCATCTAAATATACTGTGATTATTTGTTGTTCAATACCACCGTCAATATACTAACTTCTGGGCTTCAGGCCAATTTTGTGTGGATTACCCACAAATGCACAGAGGTAGTATTACTATTTGGGAGTTTTTTTTATGTTTTGTAATTTTACCAGCCAAACATAGTGAAGGTGTTTTCTGGTTGCCACTCCTTGGGATACCTGAAGTACACTGATGGTGTTGATTCACCTAAGAACTATAAGTTTATACCCATGCTGTGTTAATTACCTATTGATTTTCTTCTTTTGTTTTTTTTCTTTTTTCTTTGGTATGAGTTATTGTACTACAGTCACTATCATTACCTTTCACATATAATAGTTGATGCTATTTATAGATATTGTATATAAATATATTTAACTTTATTTTTATCACCCACGGGTCACCCCGTTGTGGTTAATTTGTGCGTCTTCAGTGGAAGAGGTCCACTTGGAGGAACACATTGACCTAGGGTTTCCTGTCCTAGTAGATCCACTTTACAAGTGGGTCTTCCATTTTTTGGCGCTACACTTATTTTCTTATTCACATTCACAATTTTTCTTGTTGTTGAGTTGAATACATACATATTTCTTTTTGGGTTTAGCACAATATATTTATTATATACATTTGTGGCAGTTTGTATGGTCTTTCTGTTACCCTTTAGTGCTACAGTGTCATGATATTATCCTATTGTGAGAAGACCACCAGTGGGCCCATGTTTTTTTTAAAACTCGAATCTCTCAGGACTGTGATCATTAATAAATCTCGCTCTACATTAAATAAATAAGAGAAGTCAGGAATACGTGGAGTTCCTTGCTAGTGGGTGGTGAAATATGGTTCTAGATGTGCATAACCACCGATATCATAGAGGAATTTGGAAAGGAGCGAACGAGGCAAAAGGGAAGCTGGGAATGATCTCCCCCCCAATACAATGGAATTTCACAATGCCTGTCGTAACTCCTGTGGCTTCAGGATTTTATTTTGTTAACTTGCTCAGCTTCTTGTCAGTACTGTTTCAACGAAAGGTTTGGGCTCTGAAAAGCCAATCACTGTTAGTTGTCATCACAAAGGTGCACATATTCCCGATTATGATTCTACTGGCTGTTGGCTACAAATGTAGATGACCATGAAGCTTCACAGACAATGTATTAGTATGACATATTCATTAGCTGGAGAGTCCTAAAATAATGACCTTTGACTCATGGGTAGAAAGACCCAGGAACCCCAGATAAATGGAGGATTCCAAAAGGGTGCCTAAAGAACAGGCGAAAAAAGTAATAAGCAACAAAATTGATGGTTCCTTACTTTGCTTCCTTAGACCTTTCAGCTGCTCTTTGAACTGAACAAATTTATCACTCTGCCTCAGTTCGTCGTCAGTGTTCTTGCTCTGCAAGGTAGAATACCTCTCCTGGACAAGTTCTTTCAAATTCGGGATCTCCTCCGGTGTCTTCCGCTTTAACTGCATTTAGGAAAAAAGGAAACATGAAATGAACTGGATTCTAACAAAATACATATATGAGTAAAATGGCAAAACACCCATAAGCCTGATCTGTTAGTGTATATTCATCATAAATGGATCTGTAACCAAATTCAGCGAACTGCGATAACGAGGAGCTCGCCTATGTCCAACCCCATCAGAACATTGGCATCAACAACCGAGCCAAGCATGCTTTGGTCACGTTTCTGTTGGCCTAATGCCGCGTACACACGGTCGGAAATTCCGCCAGCAAAAATCCGATGTGAGCTTTTGGTCGGAAATTCCGACCGTGTGTATGGTCCATCGCACTTTTGCTGTCGGTATTTTTCGCCAGCAAAAGATTGAGAGCTGGTTCTCAATTTTTCCCGAACGGAAAAAAATTCCGATTGTCTGTAGCAATTCCGACGTGAAGAATTCTGACGCATGCTCAGAAACAATGCGACGCATTCTCGGAAGCATTGAACTTAATTTTCTCCGCTCCTAGTAGTGTTGTACGTCACAGCGTTCTTGACGGTCGAAAGTTCAGAGAACTTTTGTGTGACCGTGTGTGTTTGCAAGCCAAGCCTGAATGGAATTCCGTCTGAAAAACCATCCAAGGTTTTTCCGAGGGAAAATCCGATCGTGTGTACGTGGCATAAGGGTCTTCAACTTAAAATATATACAACCACATGAAAGTGTCAGTCAATTCATATCTAAAATTCCATCTATAAGAGGACTTCAGTAGGCAAAAGCACCCACTGGCTTGGTATATCTCTGGAGGCTGCCGTCACAATACATAAGCACCTGAGTCTCCAACACATTATTACATGCTCTGGCAGACTGCCATTTTTCCTCTAGGGTTCTTTCCCATCTTAACCACTGGAGTATACACCAAGGTGTATGTTTCTATACAGATGGAGGAAAGGTTGTTCTGAACTTTATTTGTATAGTGAAAAGTTGCAACTTCCCAGTATCTATGGCATTGAGTCCTATTAGGGGTAATTGTCATGACTCTACTTTTGCTTTCATATACATTTTTTTATCTATAGGTTTAAAGAAAAATCTATAATTTTTTTGTTTTTCACTGGTTTGTCTCATATGGTACATGTAGTATCTTTTCTCATGTTGCAAGCTGCTTCCTAACGCTAGCTTTGAGGTCTAACTTGCACTAATAACCCCTACCTGCTTTGGCTGATCTGACAACAGCTAGGAAAGAGATGGCTGCTTCATAAGGTCAGCTTGTCTTGGCTCTGAGCACTTTCCCAGGAAAAGCAGCAGCAAGAGGAATACAGGGGGGGGGGCGGGGGGGAGACAAGTCAGCCGTTCCATTCCTCTTTGCTGCCACTTGTCTCAGGACAAATTGCTCAGATATGAGACAACTGTCTTTGTGAAGCAGATGTCTTTCCTAGCTGTTGTCAGATCTATCCTGGCAGGAAAACAAGGGGGGTAGTGGCAGGTCAATTAACCAGAGTGCCCTGATTAATTGTGATTTTGTGTATGACCCCTGAAATGCGTTGGTTGCCAATTCGACAGTACTTTTATTGACAAACAAAAATTTGTATCTGGATCAATCCCTTTGGCTTGGTGCTCTCAACCTCTCTCTCCATACAAGTTGATTCTTCCAGGGACTCTACTGAAACCCCATTGGGCAGTAGAAAGGTACCACACTATAGCGATCATCTGATTTATTCAGAACCTCCACCAGGTTTGGAATCCAGTATTCCACTACCTAAATTATAGTTTTCTAAAGCAGACAACCCTGGCAGACAGCATAGTCAGTTTCTGACCTGACTTTTTTCTCTACTGTTAACAGTTTGGTCAAGGACGAGCCTGTTACTGGACAGTAAAGGAGCAGCAAAACACAGATGAGATCAGCCTTGTTCTATCCCCTTCGTTCAACCAGATTCATGTATGGGGTAATGTAACCTGATTGGTTTACAGTGCTGTCTCTTCATTTCCCAGTTTAAATTCTTCTCTCCAGGGAACTACAGAGGCAAATACAAAGACAGACTATGATTCTGGAAATGCAAGAGTCCTTGCCACCAAAGTTTCTAAAATAAATAATATGGGGTACCGTATATTCGAGTATAAGCCAAGTTTTTCAGCACTTTTTTTGCGCTGAAAATGCCCCCCTCGGCTTATATTCGAGTCACCTTTTTGCACCTGATCTCCCGGACTTAGGGGACCCAGTACCGGCCAGCCGTAGGTCCCCTGGACCCCACTCTTCCTCTACAAGTTTGCAAGGTTTGTTGTCCGGGGACCTACGGCCGGGGAGCACCGATTTTTCAAAGCCGGGCACCCCTTCCATAGACTCCCATGTTACACGGTCATTTCTCTGGTGACTTTGGGGACCCGGTACCGTCCGGTTGTAGGTCCCCTGGACCCTGAACTTGCCACACATGTAGCCCCATTTCTCCTCTACACATGTGCAAGTTTGTTGTCTGGGGGAACCAAGGCTGGGGAGCACCAATTTTTCAAAGCTGGGCACCCCCTCCATAGACTCCCATGTTAAACATCAGTCTAGTCATGGACACAGTGAGGCATGCACATGGACACAGTGAGGCAAAGTGAGGCACGCAGATGGACACCCTTGGTTTATACTCGAGTCAATACGTTTTCCCATTTTTTTGTGGTAAAATTAGGTGCCTCGGCTTATATTCGGGTCAGCTCATACTCGAGTATATACAGTAATTTAAAGCATATCTATGGTAAAAATTCAAAGTCAATACATAAATTTTCACATTGTATTTCAGTTGTTTCCAGCCTACCACTACTATTCTGAAAGATCTTGAAAATTTACTTTGTGAAGATCCCCACACATTTTCTTCCCGGAATTCTGTGACCTGTAGTCACTAGGCCCTGTGGGTAGGCAATGCTGTGTCACAACTTTTACAGAGCCTGCCTTCTGATCTACAGAGGTGCTGAGAGGAGGAGTTTCAGGAGGCGGAGTCAGTACAGGAGTGGTACCATGGGATAGGAAGTTCTTAGAAATTTAGAAGCTGCAAAGCATGCAAGGAATCCAGGAAACTGTGTAAAGAGACGGCCAGCAGACAGACAGAATTCATGGCATGAAAATAGATTTTTCATGCAAGCTTATATTGAATGGTCAGAAATAAAATAAAAAAATCGTATTGCTATTAAAATACTGTTGTAAAATGTTGATGTTATAAGATGAAAGTGTATGCTTTGACCATAGGACTCCTTTAACTCTCCAGTATCTATAAAAATTGATGGGATTGAATGTATATGAATAATACATATTGATTAGTACAGCTGTCTAATCTCTTCTGCGCTGTATTTACATAAATCATGGAGGAGTCAGGTTTTCCCATTACATCCTCACCTAGAACTATATGCCTTTTCAAAACGCCATCAAGAACAGAACTGTTACATCGATGATTACATGGGATTACGCTTATTCAACAGCATTAATGGTACATTTCAAAAGCAGACAAAGCTTTCCAGGACACAATGTGTCAAGCTGACATCTATGACTTTCCTCAAATGGAAGCACATGGTGTTTGAACAGTCAGGGATGGGGAACACAGCTGCCAGTCTATGACAGCATACAATAAGCTCCTGGCACAGGTCCACTGACAACACTAGAATGCAGTCAGTGCACACTGACACTTAATAATGGTTTATTGTTAACATTTCATTTATAAACTCGTATTCCTTTTTAAAACTTCTAAAAGAGCAGGCACTGCAAGATGGCTTTTATAACTTGTGAAAGCCAGCAAAACGTATTCCGCGTTCCTCTTTCATATAGGTTTACCTTGTCACCGTGGGGCTGATTTACTAAAACTGGAGAGTGGAACATTTGGTGCATCTCTGGATAGAAAGCAATCGGCTTCCAGGTTTTTTTTGTCAAAGCTTAAAGCGGAGGTTCACCCTAAAACAATTATATACCATTCCAACCAGCATACTGCCGACATGTACAATATGCCGTTTTTTTTTTTTTTTTTGCTGTACATACCGTTTTATCGTTCTTTTTCTTTTCTGACTCCCGCAGGGAATAGGCGTTCCTATGAAGAGGCGTAGATGATTGACGTGCGGCTAAGGCGCATCACGCGTTCCAAAAATAGCCGAATTGGGACTCGGCTATATATGGCGCCTGCGCAGTCAGCTCCTAGTCTGTGCGCAGGCGCCGTATAGAGCCGAGTCCCAGTCCGGCTGTTTTCGGAACGCGTGACGCGCCTTAGCCGCACGTCAATCATCTACGCCCCTTCATAGGCACGCCTATTCCCCGCGGGAGTCAGAAAAGAAAAAAGAATAAAACGGTATGTACAGCAAAAAAAAAAAAAAAAAACTGCATACTGTACATGTCGGCAGTATGCTGGTTGGAATGGTATTTAATTGTTTTAGGGTGAACCTCCGCTTTAAAGGATAAGTTCACTTTTTGTAACATGTCACATGTTATATTCAGGGTGTAACATGTTACGAACGGATTGGCCCCCTCACCTCCCCGTTCCCCCGGCTACAGGGGGGTACTTAACTGCTTGCCGACCAGCGAACGACGATATACGTCGACAGCATGGCACGGACAGGCAGAAGGACGTATATATACGTCCCCTTTAAGAAGCGGCATTGTAAATGTGTATGCCCGCTGTGAGCTCCGTGACTCCGCCCACGGGTCGCGCGGACTCTATGTCCGCGGGCATACCTGCGATCGCCTCACGGTGAGGAAGAAGGGGGAAATGCTTATGTAAACATGCCTCACTGTGCCCATGACTAGACTGACGTTTAACATGGGAGTCTATGGAAGGGGTGTCCGGGTTTTAAACATCGGTGCTCCCCGGCTGTAGGCCCGCCAGACAACAAACATTGCACACTTGTAGAGGAGAAATGGGGCTACATGTGTTTGGGGTCTAGAGCAGGGCTCGACAAATCCCGGTCGCCATGGCGACTAGAAATAGCCTCCTGGCGACTTGGCTTGGAAGGTGGTCAAAAAAAAAAAAGATTTTTTTTTTTTTTTTGTGAAGTCCCCAGCTCTTCCTTGTGTGAGCTGGCGCCATCTGGTGGTGGCTGTTGGTATTACAAGTTAAGCATTACACATTAAACAGCAATTCTAATGTAATTTTTCACTATTTTCACTGCCATCTTCTTCCCTCTAATTAGAACCCCCAAACATTATATATATTTTTTATCCTAACACCCTAGAGAATAAAATGGCGATCGTTGCAATACTTTCTATCACGCCGTATTTGCGCAGCGGTCTTACAAGTGCACTTTTTTGGGGGAAAAATTACACTTCTTTAAATTAAAAAATAAGACAACAGTAAAGTTATCCCCATTTTTTTTTATATTATGAAAGATAATGTTACGCCGAGTAAATTCATACCCAACATGTCACGCTTCAAAATTGCCTCCGCTCGTGGAATGCCGACAAACTTTTACCCTTTAAAATCTTCATAGGCAACGTTTAAAAAAATCTACAGGTTGTATGTTTTGGGTTACAGAGGAGGTCTAGGGCTAGGGCTAGAATTATTGCTCTCGCTCTACCAATTGTGGCGATACCTCACATGTGTGGTTTTAACACCGTTTACATATGCGGGCGCTGCTCACGTATGTGTTCGCTTCTGCGCATCGGGACGGGGCGCGTTTTCTGGCTCCTAACTTTTTTAGCTGGCTCCTAGATTCCAAGCAAATTTGTCAACCCCTGGTCTAGAGGACCTACGGCCGGCCAGTACTGGGTCCCCAAAGTCCGGGAGATCAGGCGCAAAAATGTGACTCGAGTACAAGCCGAGGGGGTCATTTTCAGCACAAAAAAATTTGCTAAAAATCTCAGCTTATACTTGAGTATATACGGTAAGTAAAATACTCAGATCTGTGGTATATATAAATGTATCACTTCCTTAAAATTTTATGGCATCTTAAAGTTTACTAGGCAGAAGTAACCCTTGGGGTTCACGCAGCACTGGTTGAGAAATGATGGTTTATGGTAGAAACTTCTACAAATACAGAGCTTATCTGAATGCCTGTCAAAGAACGGATGAGGAAGATTAGTATCAGTCTTAGCTCAGTGAGGAAGTACCACCATTTATATATCTTATTTTGCAGGTTATGCAAAAATATGTTTTATGTAACAGGATGCACATCTCTTTTTTGGTTTTGAATTACAAAATACCCCCCCAAAAAATCTCTATATAGCAAAATTTACAAATTATAAAGACAAGGGGTAGAAACTAATTGGCTCCGGCTGCATGGAGCTTGTAGGTTTTCACCATCATTGTGAGTCTTTCTCCTGGAAGTTCTGCTTTCCTCCTACAAAGTAAAATAAATCAATTTTATTGTACAAAGGTTAAAAAAGAAAACCAACGGTTCCATTATATCAACCACACAAAAAATAGAGTATCACATGATTATGATCAATCCACTAGAGGGGACCCACAAAGTTCCCAATCCGTGATTGCTGTCGCAACGCGTTTCAACTTTTTTTGTCTTCTTCAGGGGGTGATGAAATGCTTTCTATAAAAAAAACTATATAATGATCAGAGAGTACAAAAGTAATATAGAAACAAAAGCATAACAAAAGAGAACTTCACTTGCCATCAGCCCCAGTGATCTTTGCCATGTGTCGCCTGCCCTATGCCAAAGTGTCTTTGCAAAATTAGTCCTGGCAGCAGGCAGTTGCTACTGAACTTTCCTTCTGCTCACTCCATTCATTCCTGTAGCTTGAGCCCAACTCCTCTGAATAGGTAGGGCTGCTATGATACGGACCCAGACGTGGGAATGAATAGGAGGAATGGCACGTGAAATCTGGTTGTGGGTGGGACTTTTTATGCAAAGGCTGTTTGGCTGCAAGTTTGGCCGCACAGTGAATTTCCTAGAACCAGGGATAAGCATGTGATACTCTATTTTATTTTGTGCGCCTGATGTAATGGAATCTTGTTTCTTTTTTAAGTTTTGTACAAAAAAAATTGATGTATTTTATGTTACAATTTTTTTGTGGTGCCTTAATAATCTCATCCATCATTTAGCGTTTCGTATTCTATTTCATTTGTTGATGTGGCACCTTAACAACTAAGTTGCATGGGCGGACATATTTATGGTAGGATTCAGGACTTCTACCTAAACCGGCTTTACATTGTATGAACATTTATTTAAAAAAAGGAAGGCAACACAATGTTTTTTTAGGGCAAAGTAACAGACTATTTAAAGCCAGCCCCCACCACACGTAAACATCCTTCCCCCGTGATCTACCATGCCATTGCATACCTCCCAACAATTTGAGATGGGAACGAGGGACAGCTATTAGCAAAAGTATGTAGGCATAGGACACACCCCCTGTCACGCCCCCTTAAAGGAGAATTGTACAAAATTGTTAAACCCACAAGTGTTTTTTTTTTAATGACTACTATTCCTTTATACGGGCCTATAAAATTAGCAAATGCAGCAATTTTGAAATTGTAAGAAGGGTTTCGCACTTTTTTGAAGGATAAAAAGAGCATTTTATATACAACTATATAGATCAGACCAAAATGAGGGACAAATCAGGAAAGAGGGACGTTGTTCCAAATTAGAGACAGTCCCTCGAAAACAGCAACAGTTGGGAGCTATGACAATGGAGCCACCACAAAATACCCCGATCTTTTATGCATGCAGGAGCATGTTACCTAGTAGCCAATAGTAAGTCTGTAACACTATCATGTGAGGAGCACCACAATGCTATGGATCCTATGTAAGCTCCAACATTAACGTTGTACTGGGTTGACTTGGAGAGCAACAGGATAGTAAAAAGAGTATAAAGAGGTGGGTATTAAAAGGCATTATGAACAAAATGACAGACTTCAATCCAAATATCATGTTATCATGATTTGGGTCAAGGCAGCTGTTGATTTTCCAAAAATATAATGGGAGGAGTGAACGAGTTCAATTGAATGGGTCCAACTACTACAGGCAGCTTAAAGATTTGCAATACAAACAGTGAAGAGCCCACTTAGGGCTTAGGTCTGCGCAGCAAAACACAATATCAACATTTTTCGAGGCTCTTACGCCAGCTCTATAGACTACTAGTGAACATCATCGCATTGGTGACAGAAGCCTGGAATTTACCTAAATACCTACCCCCCATCAACTTACTAAGAAGACACACTTACTGTAAGGCTGATTTTGGCTGTTAAGTGACAATAACATTTTGGGACAGATTTCAGATCATTACACTATATCAGTGGATCTGAAATTCTATGGTCAGTGGATCACTTTTAAATACCATAACAGATCGGTGCCGTTACAAATCCACGGTATCAGTTTCCCAGATTTACACTCTAGGCCAGATTCACAGAGAGATACGACAGTGTATCTCCTGATACACCATCGTATCTCTGACTTAGGCCGGTCGTATCTATGCGACTGATTCATAGAATCAGTTACGCATAGATATGCCTAAGATCCGACAGGTGTAACTGTGTTATACCGTCGGATCTTAACTGCAAATTAAAAATGGCCGCGGGTGGCGTTCTTGCTGATTTATGCTGAGAAATATGTAAATCAGCGAGATACGCCAATTCACGAACGTACGCGGGCCCGACGCAGTGTTGTTTCGACGTTTACGTAGCGGTTTTCACGGCGTATACTTACCCCTGCTTCTGAGGCGCAGCCAATGTTAAGTATAGCCGTCGTTCGCGCGTCAAATTTTTTTTTTACGTCGTTTGTGTACGCCGATTCTCAAACGCGCTGGACGCGAGTTACGCTTACACAGAAACCAATGACGTCCTGGCGACGTCATTGGGAGCAATGCACGCCGGAAAAATTCGCGGACGGCGCATGCGCATTTAAATCGGCGCGGGGATGCGCCTGATTTAAATGCTACACTCCCCCTAGCCGCGGAATTTGAATTTACGATCCGCCGCCGCAAGTTTGGAGGCAAGTGTTTTGTGAATTACCCACTTGCCTCTCAAACTTGCGGCGGCGGATCTTAAATCACATAGGTCACGCGGATCTAAAGATTCGCTGATCTATGTGAATCTAGCCCTCTGTATCCAGGTTCTGGCAGAGACACAGCAAATCTTGATCTAAGGCACATTATAGCATACAGTATGGCCGCAGTATTCGACTCGATTCTCCACCCATTGGTCACACCCCTGTTCCATGTTTTACCCACACTGGGCTTAAGCATAGGGTAATATGAGGGTATGGGTAAAATATGTCAGAGGGGCATGACCGGTGGGCAGGAGATTTGAGTTGAAGTCTTGAAGTGCGGCGTAACTTTCATACCAATCACACCTGTAGTGGGAACACGGTTTGAGGGTGGGGAGGGGGGGGGGGGGTTCTTAGTGGTCCACTCACCATTTGGTTGATGTCCGATTGATTATTTTTTTCAATAACGAATTTGTGGTAAGGCTCTCAAAGTCCATAAAAATCAATCACAAAACTCGGTATCGCAGGATCCTCATACCTCTCATTCAATATTTAATGACACGTTATGGCTGATTTCCTATGTTGGTTGCAATTCACAAAGCTCATTTTTTATTATTTATTAAGTGACAGTTATTTTCTGCTGAGCCCAATGACATTTGAAAAATACTGTTAGATGGCTGAAAATAAAGCTACCTATCCCTTTGTTAAGCTTTCCAATTTTAGCCTATTGTCTCATTATATTTTTTCTCTGCATCATATGTTCTGTAATGCATTTCACTCTTCCAACTTTGCTTCTTTGTTAATCTATCTTCAGGACTACACTGCTGCAATACTTTGACCTGCACAGTTGTCAATGTCTTATCCGGCCCCTGATCATTTACTCTACTTCCCTACAGTATTTTTACTTTATTTTTTATTTTATTTTTTCAAATATTTTTATTGAAAATGTTCAATTTACAAGCCTCAAACAGAAAGGGGTAAGATTTACAAAGCTTGTATCTAACCCACTATCAAGATTTTCCTTTATTTTAATTGCACATCAGAACCCTCAGAAACGTGGAATTGAAAACAAGGCACATTTAGCACCCACTCCTCAGACATAGGTGGTCCCCAAGCAACAGTTTAAGATCAAAGATGCAGTATTTATCAACAGAAGCACGCAACTGGCTGATTTCTCAGCAGCTCAGCTTACCTAGCTATCCCCTCCCAAAAAATGACCCAGCAGCACAGCCCGACTTGCTTCTTCTCCCCCCTCCCAGAGGAATCTTGGCTCCTTCTGCTTTTCTGTCCCAGCAGTAGCTCAGCTCACCCTGCTCCTGCCCCCCAGCAGAAGCTCCACTCACCCTGCTCCTGCCTCCCAGCAGAAGCTCCACTCACCCTGCTCCTGCCTCCCAGCAGAAGCTCCACTCACCCTGCTCCTGCCTCCCAGCAGAAGCTCCACTCACCCTGCTCCTGCCTCCCAGCAGAAGCTCCACTCACCCTGCTCCTGCCTCCCAGCAGAAGCTCCACTCACCCTGCTCCTGCCTCCCAGCAGAAGCTCCACTCACCCTGCTCCTGCCTCCCAGCAGAAGCTCCACTCACCCTGCTCCTGCCTCCCAGCAGAAGCTCCACTCACCCTGCGACCGGCCTCCCAGCAGAACCTCCACTCACCCTGCTAATGCCTCCCAGCAGAACCTCCACTCACCCTGCTCCTGCCTCCTCCCAGCAGAAGCTCCACTCACCCTGCTCCTGCCTCCCAGCAGAAGCTCCACTCACCCTGCTCCTGCCTCCCAGCAGAAGCTCCACTCACCCTGCTCCTGCCTCCCAGCAGAAGCTCCGCTCACCCTGCTGCTACCTCCCAGCAGAAGTTCAGCTCACCCTGCTCCTACCCCCCAGCAGAAGCTCCACTCACCCTGCTCCTGCCTCCCAGCAGAAGCTCCACTCACCCTGCTCCTGCCTCCCAGCAGAAGCTCCACTCACCCTGCTGCTACCTCCCAGCAGAAGCTCAGCTCACCCTCCTCCTACCCCCCAGCAGAAGCTCCACTCACCCTGCTCCTACTTCCCAAATGGCTCAGTCTTCGGTTAGTTCTACCAGCTCTTGCCTCCCAAAAGTAGCTCAGCTCTCCCTGCCTCCCTTCCCAACAATGGCTCAGTTGTAGCCCAGCTCTCCTTAATCCTACCCTTCCAGCAGTATCTGAGCTTTGGGAGGGGGAGCGGAGCTGCTGACCTTAATGACTTCACTGCTTTTGTTATGAACTAGGAGGATACATTTCTCAACTGCACTTGTAGCTACAGTGGTCAGTAAGGACTAGTTTTAAAGCTCATGTATCGATTGTTAAGGATGTTTAAATACTTGAAGTTACTGGGTTAATTTTAAGATAACACAAAGGACAGGGTGCAGTAAAATAGGCACAGATATACAGATGAGGGCATCAGAGCTAACAAAAGTAATAGCTGGCATCTTTATGTTAAAAACTAAAAATGGCTGTTTAGTTTAACAGCCATCTCCTCATTACCTTTTTCATTGACATTTGCTGTACAAGGTACAAATGACTCAATCTGGCTTCTGACAAAGAGCAGATTAAAAGCCTAGGAAAAAGCACATCATCCCCCTCGTGCAAAGTGGGCTTCCATTTATCTAACAGAGGAAGGAAGAAGTAGTCAGCCCAATTAATAAACACACAAAGTAACCGGGAATCAAATGGATGCAGCCAGAGGCGCCAGGCTGTCACACACAGACCTTCCCCTAACAAACAGGAACGTAAAGTAAACTCACATTAGGCAAAACTGCCAGGATAGTCCTATGGCATAGCATGCATTTATATATTAATTCTTAAAAGATGTATACCAAAGCTTTTTTGGCCATACTTTTCTTTTGGGTCACAGCAGTGCACTTTCTTGTGCTCTCCTGTGACCCAGAATCAGCCATCTGTCAGCTGACATTAGAGTGCGGCTCCAGGCTCTGAAAGGATCCCAACCATATTGTCGGGATCCACCCAGCTACCTGATAGACACCTGGCTCCAGCTCTCAGTGCTCGGCTGAGACCCAAAGCTAGCTGCACTTGGCCCTTCTCCAGCCCGGGACTTCAGTGAATTCTGGAGGGCAAAGCAGAGAGTGGCGACTGACAGTCACTGCTCTTAGCTCTGAGAAGACCAATAACTGAGCAACCAGTGGTCACATCACAGTGATGCTGAAAACCCGCCTCCCATTCAGCGTGACTTTTCACACTGGGGCGTGCACTTGCGGGACATTAGGAAAAGTCCTACAAGCAGCATCTTTGGGTATACAGTGCTCCAAAAACGCCCTGTCCATTGAAATAAATGGACAGCCTGAAAAGTGCTTCGAAAGCGCCAAAAACACAGGTGCTTTTAACCCCTTCTCAAGCTGCTAGCGGGGGTTAAAAGTGCCCCGCCAGTGGCCGAAAAAGCGCCGCTTAAATCGGTGTTCCAGCCGCAATTTTTTAATTTTTTTTTTAGAAAAGTCAGCAGCTACAGTTTTAATAAGGACACTTACCTATCCAGGGAGCCCGCGATGTCAGCCCCCCGAGGCCGATCCGTCCATCAGATCGGCTGCCGGCGCCACCATTCCAACTTAGGGAAACCGGCAGTGGGGCCTTGCGGCTTCACTGCCGGTTTCCTACTGCGCATGTGCGAGTTGGGCCATGCTTCATGAATGGCCAGCTTGTCTTCTGGAACAGACAGACAAAGACACACACACAGGTCCTAGAAGACAACGGGGTAGCTCGCAGAAGAGGAGGCTGTGACGTCATGGGCCGTGGCCCGGCTGGATCAAAGTACACTCGGTACTTTCAAATAGCCAAAAACTAGGTGTTGAGAGGTGGTCTTTCGTTTGCGACCACCTCTCAAAAATGGGTGGAACTCCGCTTTAAACAGCACCAACGCTCGGGCGGTCCCATTGTGAAAGGGGTCTAAAGGATCTGATACTGATGGCTTGGTGCCATTACCATAGCATACCTTCAGAGGTCTAGTTAAGTCCATGTCTCGATGGGTTATAGTGGGTGGTCAAAAAAAATATAAAGTGTAAAATGTATCCCATATAGTGGCATAGACATTTGGAAAGAGGAGGATAGAGGAAGCCACATAGCGTAATTCTGTATAGAATTGAAATAATTTAATGAAGCTATAAAACGTACATTTAGAAAGATCAAACAGCGCTTTGGTCTACATATGTATGGCGGCAGTGGAGTCCCCCCCAACGCGTTTCGTCTCCATAGACATTGTCTGGGTGGGTCAATGTTATGGTTGATCAGTGTACAAATACAAACCCTTTGGCAGGTATAACAGCTGCCATATACAGTATGTATTTCATCAGAGTGATTATTTGTTTGCCTGCAGGTCAGCTTTAAAAGGGAGCAGCGATACCTCTCTGGATAAACCCTTTCTCAGGTTTGACGTACAGAAAAGAGAAGAAAGAAAAATGATTGTGAAATAACGATGAGCAGGTTTTGCCTGAACAAGTAGAGCTTGATAAAAACATGGAAAGCAACATATTTCATTTCCAAGAAAACGCAGAACTCTGATTACAGGTAAAGCTCCTAAACAATATAATAAAGGTAGCAATGAATATATTGTAACAGAACACCCTGAAGTGACATTTTGCGTTCCCAGGAAAGAAGCGAGAGATGTACAGTGCAGAAAGATGAATCATACATTAATACACAACGCTGAACATAAATCTCTCTCCAATTACACATTTCACAGAATCTGGAAGAACTCACACAATAACACAAAATGAGACTATTCAAGACTGGGTTTAAATATAGAAAAGTACAAATAATGCCAATTACAGACTTTGCTTGCTTCTCTGTAATTAAAGCTGAACTCTGATAGGGAGATATAAAAGACCGAAATCAATGCAGATTTGTAATCGTTACTTCACCATTAATTTTTTTTTCTAAATTCAAGCAGTGAAATATCCAAACTAAAGATCGTATCTAGAGATGCGGCCGAAACATATCAATGGTGTTTTCAGCATTCTGGCTATAGAAAAAAAGGTGTCGAAAACACGTGATTTTATCGTGCTTATGGTGTGTTTTTCATAGGTCACACGACTCAAAAACTGCATCAAAAACGTAACACGGGTGCGTTATTGATGCCTTGTCAGGGCCCCAGCTCTGCGGGCCTCCGTTCGGTGCACATGCGCGGTAGATCTGCGCTCCGGTGCTTACCTGGGCACTTTAGGCGCGTGCACGGGGGCGCACCTTCTCGGGACCAATCAGAGGCATGACCGCCTTATTTAAACCAGCCCCTGTCTGTAGACAGGTTGCTGGTTTATCGTCAGCTAGTGTGTTCCTGTAGCCTGTTTCCTTGTACCTTTACCCGGAATTCCGTCCGACTCAGTTCTCTCCCGGAACTTGACCTTGGCTTGCTTTGGACTTTGCTGCTCTCTCCTGACCCCGACCTTTGGCCTGTGACCTGGATCTTGCTGCTTTCTCCTGCCCCTGAACCTTTGGCTTGTGACCCGGATCTGCTGCTGTCTCCGGTCCCCGAACCCTGGCTTGAACCCTGATCTGATCTCCGTCTGTTCCCTGAACCTGAACTGCACCTGTATTCCAGACCTGTTTCCATCTGTCTCCTGTTCCCGGCTGCCGCCCTGCAGGATCTGCCGCTGCCTACTACAGCCACCATCAAGCTCTGCTATTCCGCTGGCACCGGTACCTCCTCGTGCTTTTGCCTCCTGTCTCAACTCCAGGGGGCGGGCGCGCTGGGTCGTAAAGGTGAGCCGCCCTCAGCATTTTGGTCTTGGTGAGTACTTGAGTTTCTGACATGCCTTCTCACTGACCAAAAATGCAGCAAGCAGGATTTTTAACCGCTAGCCGACCAACCGCCACGGTTTTAGGCATTAAGACAAAAGTCCTTGTTTAGGGAAAAAGCTGGAACCACCCACGGTGTAGACCAGTGATGTCGAACCTTGGCACCCCAGATGTTTTGGAACTGCATTTCTCATGATGCTCAACTACACTGCAGAGTGCATGCGCATCATGGGAAATGTAGTTCCAAAACATCTGGGGTGCCAAGGTTCGGCATCACTGGTGTAGATAGACACACAATTAGGTGAACATGCAATTATCCTCCACCGAACTTCAACACTCCGGGCCTCTTACCAAATAAAATGGACCACTGAGTAACAGGTGGTCAAACAAGCATGGTATGTCCACAGTGCCACAAAACCACTAAAATTGGATCATAGATGTAGTCTCACCAAATGGAAATTCATAGGTACATGTATAGAATACAAGAAAGCAACTCCTCATGGTGTAGTATTTAAAAACCGGAATAAATGTATTAAACAACAGACAGGGTACTCACATTTTGTTAAATAAAAACAGGCATGTCAAGTTACAGTCTGACATGGATAGCACTTGTTTCCAACCACAAAGATGGACGGGATCGGCGCGTTACAGCGCCGTGACGTCAGAGCTGCACCCAGCAGTGAATATTCTTGAATTTAATGCATGTTCTTTGCTAAAGAACATTAATTTTTTAAGTTGTTATGGGTAAAGTTCCGCTTTAAGCCTGGGTTCACACGGCTGCGGTTCAGACACGGCATGTGAAATTCCTGTGCGAATTACATGCAGTGTCTCTGGGGTGTGATTTAAACCATTAATTTGTATGGCTCAAATTGCATCTCATTCGCACCAAAACTGGTGCAGGACACTTTTTTTTTGCCGGGACCACAATCGGATCGAGTGGGTGTTCACACCTATGCGATCCGATTCTGCAAATCGCTCTGCGTTTTGCAAACCAATTGTCGGGTGATGTTAATTTAACATAGAGAGAAAACTACTGCTGGGGGGCAGTGATAGGGCGGACTTTAAAGGCAAGACGGGAACAAGGGATTAAGAAAAAATATATATATTTATTACAAAAAATACAATATGATACATAAAAACCATATAGAGTATGCAATAGGTTTGAAAATATCCTCTTGTCTACGCGTTTCGCCTTTTGGCTTCCTCAGGAGGAGGTAGGAAAATTTTGGCAGTAGGACATTAAATATTTCATTTATCGAAATGGTCGCCAACCATCAGTGCACCAAAGACGCTTAGGATTGCAGGTGTACCATCAGTCATTTATACGTGGTTTATGGAAGAGCTTATAGTACCAAGCATAAGGGAATTCCTCTAAATGGCATCGGAGTCAAATCAAATCCGTTTATCGGAAATCAATCTAGCGAATAGCCAGAGCATCAAAAAGCCGGGACCAGAGAACGGGGGGCAAAGCCACAGTGGGAGTTACATCCAAATAGGGCAGCCAAAATACACCGTCCAGTGTTGGGTAACCAAAAAGGTTTGGACACCTCACGGTGGAAAGGATGTCACACGTCCCGGGGGATAGCCTATGCCTATACGCGTAGACGAGAGGATATTTTCAAACCTATTGCATACTCTATATGGTTTTTATGTATTATATTGTATTTTTTGTAATAAATATATATATTTTTTCTTATTTCCTTGTTCCCGTCTTGCCTTTAAAGATGGCCCTATCACTGCCCCCCAGCAGTAATTTTCTCTCTATTCACAATTACGGATGTTGGCAAATGTGAGTGCTTTTTTGTTTCCCTTCCCCTTCTTTTGAGTTAATTTAACATACACTCCAAAATCGATTCGCATGGATGGGATGCGATTTAGATGCGGTGTCGAATCCGCAGCAAATTAACACAGCATCTAGTGTAAACCTAGGCTAATATTAAAATTGGTTCATAGCAGAATCAAAGCCAACAGGTCTCAGGGACCAAAAATAATTCCCCTTCATCAGGGTTACAAAACAAATGCAAATATAAAAGTCATGTGATAATATTTGTGATTTATATTTGTAACCGTTTTGTAGCCGTGACAAAAAGGGATTTTCTTTTCATTACTATGAACTAATTTTAGCATTAAAAACTTTGGATACTTGGACATATGTTTGGTTCTCCCAATGGACTGTAAATGTGAGGATTTAGGTATGGAAGCTTTCACAAATGTTTTCCCAAGCTCAACCCTCTGGATTGTCATCCTTATCCTTCTTTCATTACTAAGTGAGTCATGGACTCCAAAAAAAGCATGCAAGTATAACGTATTCCAACACTTGATGATATCAACATTTGATAGGTAGTGATTCTCAGCATTAGGCCAAAAAATCCCAGACCATGGAATTTCAAAAACAAGACAGCAATGGGACTCGTATACAAAAACTTGGGGCGCCGCTCAAAGCCCTGCAAAACTTCCCTCTGCAGTCCAAAGCACAGATCGGGTGCCGACGTTCAAACAAGCTCATCCAGGCTAGCTTAAAACAGTTTAGAAGTATGAAGGTGCAAAGGCCGCACACCGGAACCAAGCCACTGGACAGAGAGGTAAAGATAAGGCTTCACCCTTGAACTCCTCTGACAGGTTTCACCCCACCCCAGCCTATGCTCTCTATGATTAAGCCCCATCGGTGGAGCAAAACATGTCAGAGGAGCATAGCAAAGAGGACTTAAGGATGAAGACTTATCTTTACCTCTCTATATAGTGGCTGAGTTCTGGTGTGTATCATTTCCACCTTTCACCATAGGAGGAACAGTTTCCTTTTAAAGGAAGTCAATTGATAGGCTGCTAATACAAGCCAGAAAAAAAATACAAAGTTGCTCAAAGTCAATGAACTCTGTAAATCTGAGTATGTGTGCAACCTCATATTACAAGACCCTGGGGTGAGCTACTTTCCCTAGAACTAGGGTACTAGTAGTAGTTTGTCACTTTCAATTGGACTTGTCCTGTAACAATTCACTGCTCCTCCAATTGTCTTTTGATGTATGAATGGGTGTTGGGAACATCCAGCAATTATAGGAACCTGTGGTTTTAATGAAAGTCCAATGTCTGTTCATTGTCTTTAGACTTTGTTTGATACTAGCCCAATGTAGAGTTTTATTAACCCCCAGCGGGAGGGGAGCGTCAAAAAGTAAATACCGATCTGTTTGGGCTTTCTGCGTGTAGGCAGGCGCAGTCTGCTTTCCCCACTGCAGGTGGGGCTCAACCGCTCCTGCATTGCAGAGGGAGAGGAAGTCGAGAGGAACTTGGTTCCTCTATGGATTCCTGGGTCACAAGGGCAGCTATCTGATTGGATGCTGGCGCCCCATGTGACGCGGTCAGCTATGTTGGGTCAGGCTCAGTCTATCCAAGACCTTGGCTCCTGGGCTTGGCGCGCATTTCCTGTGTGGCTAGAGTAGGGACAGGTTACCCGTCTGGCTGGGAAAAAGCCTCCGCACAGGGGTACGAACCGGCCAGGCCGCATTCCACTGCTTGAGACAGACACTGTTGGCTCACCTGAAGCCTACTTCTACTGACAAATTGCGGTTTCATGCTGTGGGTCCTCCCAGCCAGGGTTGCCTTCCCGCTGGGACTGTTCTGTATTGCCAGTTTTCAGTTACAATATAATTCTGTTTCTCTGCACTAGGACTCCCCACCCACATGCGAAAGACACTTGGATTACATTAAAGGACAAGTTCCTTTAGATTGTAAGCTCCATGAGCAGGGCCCTCCTATTCCTTCTGTATTGAACTGTCCCCCTTGATATTGTAAAGCGCTGCGCAAACTGTTGGTGCAATATAAATCCTGTACAATAATAAAGCCCAGTTGAAGGTTAGATAATACTAACAGCTACACTATGACACTGACTACAGAGGGTGGTGATCAGAACCTCAGAACCCATGACAGGCATTTTGAATACAAATTTAGGTTTAGGGTCTTTAAAATAATAGGGACTGAAACTATTAAAAGTGAAGAAGTGATGTAGCCAAGTGCACAAGATAAACAAAAATTAGAGTTACGATACAGGTATACATCTCTTCCCATAACAGAAGTCTAAAGTTTATCAAGGACAATTTTTTTTTTTGTGCCCCAATGAGCTTAACCCTTTCTCTCCTGATGACCATTGTCACCAGGACTGAAATTCATGCTATGGTGTGCATTGTCCCCGTAGGTAACCTCTGCTTACTGTCACCAGGACTGAAAGCCATGTTATGGTGTGCATGGTCCCCATAGAACCTCTGCTTATTGTCACCAAGACTGAAAGCCATGGTATGGTGAGCATGGTCCCCACAGGAAACCTCTGCTTATTGTCACTGTGACAGACTCACCCTGGACAGAGGCTTTTGGAGGGGACTTGCCTACCGATTATGGGCCCTGGCATTTGGGGGAATGGTGCTCTTTGTGAGCTGTATGCCTGGGGACCCTTGAGGTGGTGTTACTTTGGATTCAGGTCCATGTCCCCCCAAGACACACAGACTCTGGGAACCCTGTATATGCCATATTAGAAATAGTGACTGATTCATACTGTTGGGACACATACTGTTAGAAAATGCTGATGTTACCTCCAGCCACCTGTCTGTTGTCTGCTATAATGTAAATGAGTCTAGTATGGCTTCTAAGGGTCTTTCACCAATTGTTGGTTGTGCTAATTAACCCTGCAATTGTATAAAGGAGTTCTGTGTTGATATGTATGATAATGTGTATTGTAGTTAGGGAGTCACATCGGCTGCTTTAAGGGATTAGTTAATTAGTTCATGTACATTTTTTGTTTCTGGTTACAGGTGTATTGTTAGAGTAATATGAGCAGGAGGGGGGAACCTCCTCTTCTACTGTATATAAGACTGTATTCTTGTTCTAATAAACTGTCTGATGTTTTACCCTACACTGAGCTACGACTGGTGAATGGGAAAGCTAAGGGGTCTTGGATTGTGTGGTACCGGACAGAGGAAGCATTTACGGCGGACAGACTTATCTTGAGTACGGGGGTCCGTCACAGTCACCAGGACTGAAAGCCATGGTATGGTGTGCGTGGTCCCCGTAGGTAACCTGTGCTTATTGTTACCAGGACTGAAAACCATGTTATGGTGTGCATGGTCCCCATAGGTAACCTCTACTTATGTACTTTTTTCCCCATCTTCTGCTTAGTTTGAATTGCCAGGCTTCAGACAGGTGTACGAAAATGCAATTTCTGTGTAGATTTTGCAGACATCATGAACACATCAATGGTAACAAATGAGCTGTTTGTATGCAACAGCATGAAAACAATGGCTTTTCAAAATGATGCAACCTACTTAACTGGAAGAGTGGACACGCAAGCATCACCTCCCACCTCTTGCTTAAGTTTCCATGGAATGTCTTTCCTTTGAAATTATTCTAAGTACTGGAGAAGGGAAGCTTTCCGTGGAAGAATGGCTCTTCCGAAACTCCTCTATGGATTTGTTGAGGTTTAAATAAAGTTGCAAGTCTTCCCATGCATCCAGAAATAAATTCTGTCTTGCTGTGTTGATGTCCCGAGTGACCTATGTGTTCACCCCACTGCGCTGTGACGATAACACCAGAAAGGTCCCCTCAGATGATCACCCTGAAGAGGAAGCAAATGTTTCCTGCTTCCTTGCCAGAGCTGCTCTGAGAAAGTTTTCCTGTGCTGACTTTAAACAAAACTTTCTTGACATCGTTCTCGAAGAAGTGAGACTGGACTGCCACAAGCACTTGATAACCAACAATAACCTCAGGCCTCAGGCCTCAGAGCCAACAAGGTCTCCAACAGGCAGGATTGTTAAGAATTCTCAGTGCAAAGGAACAGTGGCTTCATCTGCATTAACACCTCCACACTATAGATGTAATGGTTCTCTGAAAGGGTATCGTGGATAAACAGATATGAGGCCTCAGGGCCATCTTAATAGCATCATTGGCCCCCGGGGGGAAGTAATGCACAGGGGCCCCTACCAGCCTGCCACAATTTACACACCTACTCTCAAAAATGAAAGTATAAATAGCTGATAGTATTTAACATACAGTGCCTTGCGGAAGTATTCGGCCCCCTTGAACTTTGCGATCTTTTGCCATATTTTAGGCTTCAAACATAAAGATATAAAACTGTAATTTTTTTTGAATTATCAACAAGTAGGACACGATCATGAAGTGGAATGAAATTTATTGGATATTTCAAAAATGTTTAACAAATAAAAAACTGAAAAATTGGGCGTGCAAAATTATTCAGCCCCCTTAAGTTAATACTTTGTAGCGCCACCTTTTGCTGCGATTACAGCTGTAAGTCGCTTGGGGTATGTCTCCATCAGTTTTGCACATCGAGAGACTGAAATTTTTGCCCATTCCTCCTTGCAAAACCCCTCGAGCTCAGTGAGGTTGGATGGAGAGCGTTTGTGAACAGCAGTTTTCAGTTCTTTCCACAGATTCTCGATTGGATTCAGGTCTGGACTTTGACTTGGCCATTCTAACACCTGGATATGTTTATTTGGGAACCATTCCATTGTAGATTTTGCTTTATGTTTTGGATCATTGTCTTGTTGGAAGACAAATCTCCGCCCCAGTCTCAGGTCTTTTGCAAACTCCATCAGGTTTTCTTCCAGAATGGTCCTGTATTTGGCTCCATCCATCTTCCCATCAATTTTAATCATCTTCCCTGTCCCTGCTGAAGAAAAGCAGGCCCAAACCATGATGCTGCCACCACCATGTTCCACAGTGGGGATGGTGTGTTCAGGGTGTTGCTTTTACGCCAAACATAACGTTTTGCATTGTTGCCAAAAAGTTCGATTTTGGTTTCATCTGACCAGAGCACATTCTTCCACATGTTTGGTGTGTGTCCCAGGTGGCTTGTGGCAAACTTTAAACAACACTTTTTTAATGGACATCTTTAAGAAATGTCTTTCTTCTTGCCACTCTTCCATAAAGGCCAGATTTGTGCAGTATACGACTGATTGTTGTCCTATGGACAGAGTCTCCCACCTCAGCTGTAGATCTCTGCAGTTCATCCAGAGTGATCATGGGCCTCTTGGCTGCATCTCTGATCAGTCTTCTCCTTGTATGAGCTGAAAGTTTAGAGGGTCGGCCAGGTCTTCGTAGATTTGCAGTGGTCTGATACTCCTTCCATTTCAATATTATCGCTTGCACAGTGCTCCTTGGGATGTTTAAAGCTTGGGAAATCTTTTGGTATCCAAATCCGGCTTTAAACTTCTCCACAATTGTATCTCGGACCTGCCTGGTGTGTTTATTGTTCTTCATGATGCTCTCTGCGCTTTAAACGGACCTCTGAGACTATCACAGTGCAGGTGCACTTATATGGAGACTTGATTACACACAGGTGGATTCTATTTATCATCATTAGTCATTTAGGTCAACATTGGATCATTCAGAGATCCTCACTGAACTTCTGGAGAAAGTAAAGGGGCTGAATAATTTTGCACGCCCAATTTTTCAGTTTTTTATTTGTTAAAAAAGTTTGAAATATCCAATAAATTGCGTTCCACTTCATGATTGTGTCCCACTTGTTGTTGATTCTTCAAAAAAAATGTACAGTTTCACTTTCGCAAGGCACTGTGTATATATATATATATATATATATATATATATATATATATATATATATATATATATATATATATATATATATATATATATATATATATATATATATATATATATATATATATATATATATATATATATATCGGTAGTTCGTTATTGACAATGAATATTTGACAGGTCTGGAACCGATTAAGGCAGAATTGTAAACATAAGGAAAAGTTGATTTCAAGTTGCGCTACATACTGTATTCAAATAAATGGTATTGATAGCGGTAGGGATAGTATGAAACAGTACCCTAGCTTCCTGAAATAAATCATATAATGACCATATAAAGTGACAGCTGCATAATCTATGGACATAACAGAATAACTAGGAGAATTCATATACAACATCTGGCAATAATCTTCATGCAAGGCAGTGTGGTTCATAGAGAGGTCATGCTGTCCTGTCTACCTTGCCAGCCCCGAGGTTAGAGACATATGCGATGCCTTGCCCTTCCTGAGGCCTTGACAAGGACAGTTTGGTAGTCGGAATTCTGAACTTGCATCATCAGTGACCGGAGATCAATTTTTACCATCTCCAGGGACCTATTCCAGCCAGGGACACTATCTGCATGGAGTCTGCATGGTTTCCCCAAGCATGTGCGGATTTACTTTAGTAGGACCTGTTTTGATGCACATTCCATGGCAGGATATATAGCTTTAGCCTAATAGGTATGTGTTGATAATGCTGGCTGGTCATACTTTTTAATTTCGCGATTTTAAGGAGTCTTGCATTCTATATGAGAGTGTTTTACGCAATTAGGTTCCTTATCATGTGACATTATCATTTTACAAGATTGCAGTTCCATATTTTCATAATTCTGCTTTTTATAAAAGTTGGTACATTTTCTAATGGCAGTGGTCTGTCAGGCTGTGTAGTCCGCATTGTAGCCCAAAAGCCCAAAACGAGACCAAAATTCTATTTGTTAAAAAGGACAGGAAGTGTTAAAAACAGCAGCTAAGCCTGCAATACAAAGCTGTCCTACCTCTTATTTACCACAAGATGTCCTCAGTCTTTTGGGGCTGAATGACACCCAGTGTCACACAACACAGAAGACTGAGAAGTTACTGTGAGTGCAGGCCTGGGGGGGGGGGTATTGATATACAGTGAGGAAAAATAGTTATTCGAAATTTTTAAAGTTTGTCCACTTACAAAAGAAATGAAGGGTCTATAATTTTTATTGTAGGTGTATTTTAAACGATAGAGACAGAATATCAACCAAAAATACCAATCAATATCAATCAAAAAATTGAGTTGCAGGATTTTAATCCATGGCGGCGTATTGTTTTATTAATGGTTTGTTTGGTGACTGTGGTTCCCAACTGCCTTGAGATCATTCACAAGCTACTCCTGTGTAGTTCTGGGCTGATCCCTCACTTTTCTCACCAGGTCCGCTTGGCTCGGCTAGCTCAGATGGGCCGCTAGGCTCAAGCGAGGCAGGTCTGCTCAGCTCAGGGCAGTTCGGCTCAGGTGGGGGGGTGGATCCACTCGGCACAGGCGGGGGCAAATCTGCTCAGCTCAGGATAGTTCAGCCTGGCTCGGGCGGGGGGCGGGTCTGCTCAGCTCGAGCGCTTAGGCAGGCCTGCTTGGCTCAGCTGGCACAGAAGGGGGCAGGCCGCTCGGCTCAGGCGGGAGGGAAGATCCGCTCGGCTCACACAAGCCGCCTCCCCCAGTCATCTATACAGGGGACTCCATGTGCCGCGCTACTGCACACCGGAACTGTAGTTTCCAGTGCAGCCTTGTGGATTCTCTCCTCACCAAAAGAGTAAGAGCAAAGTGGAACAGGTCGATGCTGCTGGAGTAGCATACCTCAGGGGGAACAATAGCAATCATTGCAGGTTTTCAAACCTGAATTATCAACTATCCTCCCACAAAGTGACCGACCGGCAGGATCATGGTGTCAGAAACCATGAATCAGACCGAGACAGAAGTACAGTTAAATCACACTTGTCTAATAATAAAAATAAAAAGGTAAACAGAGTAAGCGTAGTCAAAACATAAACAGAGTTCAGTTTCCGGATTGGGTAGTCGGCCAAGCCAATGTCCAAGAGCCAGCGATAAAGGTAAGTAGTACAGCAAGCAGAATCTGTAGCCAGAGGGAAAGTTAGTAAAGCAGGTCTACATAAGGAACCCAGGAGAAAGTCTCTTGTGATGTTAACACAGGCGAAGGCAAAGAGCAAATGAACTGGAAGGCTTTAACCACTTAAGACCCGGACCAAAATGCAGGTAAAAGACCAGGCCCCTTTTTGCGATTCAGCACTACGTCGCTTTAACTGACAATTGAGCGGTCGTGCGACGTGGCTCCCAAACAAAATTGGTGGTATTTGATCACCTCTGCGTTTTTTTTTTTTGCGCTATAAACAAAAATAGAGCGACAATTTTGAAAAAAATGCAATATTTTTTACTTTTTGCTATAATAAATATCCCCCAAAAACATATATAAAAAATGTTTTTTTCCTCAGTTTAGGCCGATACGTATTCTTCTACCTATTTTTGGTAATAAAAAAAAAAATCGCAATAAGCGTTTATCATTTTTTTTTCGTGACTGCGACATTATGGCGGACATATCGGACAATTTTGACACATTTTTGGGACCATTGTAATTTTCACAGCAAAAAATGCATTTAAAATTGGGGTTGTCCCGATACCACTTTAAGACCGAGTACAAGTACCGATACTTTTTTTCAAGTACTCGCCGATACCGAATACCGATACTTTTTTTTATCTCATGTGACAGCGGCACATGTGTCAGTATGTTTTTTTTTCTTTTATCTTTAACAATTTTTTTTCTTAAATTTTTTTATTTTCTACAATCATTTTTTTTATTCTTCTGTTTTTTTTTATTCTTAATTTTTTTATTTATTTTTTCAGCCCTGTTGGGGGGGCTTTGGTGAGATATCAGGGGTCTTAAAAGACCTCTGACATCTTCCCTTTGAGATAGGGAAAGGGACTAGGGACATAGGTTCCCCTGTCCATTTCTCAGCAGCATCAGCTGTGCTGAAAGTGAATGGAGTGAAGACAGCGTCTTCGCTTCATTCATAAACTGAAACATTTGTAAACACAGGTTACAATGTTTCAGTTATGTGAATAGACAGAGTCAGTGATCATGGACTCTGTCCATTCGGAGCAGTAAGGAGCCAGATTTACCGGCTCCTACCCCGCTCTCCATCCTGACAATTCCAGGGGGTGGAGGAGTACGGAAGGGGAGAGAAACACGGCGGGATGCACGAGATACACGGCGGGCTGCACGGGATACACGGCGGCATACACGGGATACACGGCGGCTTTCAGCTGCTTTAAAATCAGCGGTGATCGGTGCTTGTAACTTACCCACGCACTGATCACCGCCAACAGTACAAGTATCGGGTGAAGCATCGGGAGCATTTGCCCGAGTACAAGTACTCGGGCAAATGCTTGGTATCGGTCCCGATACTAGTATCAGTATCGGGACAACCCTATTTAAAATGCATTGTTTATTGTGAAAATGACAGTTGCAGTTTGGGAGTTAACCACAAGGGGGCGCTGAAGGGGTTATGTGTTCCCTGAAGTGTGTTTACAACTGTAGGGGGGTGTGGCTGTATGTCTGATGTCATTGATTGTGCCTCCCTATATTAGGGAACACACAATCGATGACAGCGCCACAGTGAAGAACGGGGAAGCCGTGTTTACACGCGGCTCTCCCCGTTCTTCAGCTCCGGTGACCGATCGCAGGACTGTAGCGGCGATCGGGTCCGCGAGTCCCGCCGCCACGGAGCTTCGGACCGGGTCGCGGGAGCGCGCCCGCGACCCACCGCTGGGCTTTATACAATCACATGATTGTGCCCAGCGGAGCCATTCTGCCAACGTATATCGTCGTTAGGCGGTCCTTAAGTGGTTAAGTAGGCAGAGCTGACGAGCAGGATCATCAACAGGTGGATCACTGTGGAGAGATGGGAGTTGGCAATTAGCTGACAGCGGAGCTGCCAGCAGAGAGAAGGAAGGGCTGAGCCCAGCCCTGACACATGGACATAAAGGCCCGGATTCACATACATTGGCGCATATTTATGCCGCCATAGCGTAGCTTCTTTACGCTACGCCGACGCAGCGCAGAGAGGCAAGCACTGGATTCACAAAGCCAGTGCTGCCAAATCTGCGCTGGGTTTCCTAGGCGTAAGTAGGCGTAAGTGGAAGTGGGCGTGAGCCATGCAAATGATGGGCTGAGGCTCAGACAGATACGTATAATGAATGGCGCATGCGCCGTCCCGTGGATGCATCCCAGTGCGCATGCTCAGAATCACGTCGGATCTACTCCCTAAGATACGACGGATCACTGCCTACGGCGTGAAAGTAACCTACGCCCAGCCATATTCACGTCCAACGTAAACTACGTAAAATACGACGGCTTGAGTTCCCTGGTGCAGACCTTTGCATGAATGCTGCTGAGTTACACCTCCTTTATGGGGCATAACTTTACGCGCACTGCGCAATCGGCGTATCTCCCTCATTTGCATATGTGAATAGAAAATCAATGGGTGCGCCAAATACGTCCAGCGTAAATATGCGCCCACTCTACCCCGGCGTAGGCAAGTTACGTCGGTCGGATGAAGTCTATTTTCAAGCGTATCTAGTTTAGTGGGCACGTCGCTCAGATACGACGGCGCATATTTGCACTTACGCGGCGTATGTCGAGATACGTCGGCGCAAGTGCTTTGTGAATCCGGGCTAAAATCTCCATCTTATCTGGCCAAAAGTGGCCAGATTGAGCCAATATCATCTTGTGTCTATGGGTACCCCATATGTATGCAAAGCACTGTGTACATTTATGGGGCTATACAAGTACCTGAACTAAAATAAGAATACATTTTATATATAGGGTTTTGATTCACGGTTATAAAAAAATATAGATTTTATGAGATTCCTCTTGGATAGTGGTGGCAGTACCCGTAATGTCCTGTGAAAGATCTTTCTATGCTATATACAGATGTAACACCTTTCATAAGCTATTCAACTAGAGAAGGAAGTGTCACACATAATACCATAATGTCAAAAGCCTGGAGGAAATACTGTATATACACTGGTATGTTAGGGGAATTCTCTTATAGTATTTAAAACATGACAAAAAGAACTATTGGACAGGGCGACATTTTAAGAATGTTTTTTTCAATACTTCCCCCATAACAAGAGATCGGAGGTACAGATTACAGCATTGGGTATTCGTGCAATGTATGTTTAAACACACACACATTTTATATTTATATATATAAAACGGGGTATTGCACGCTCTGGCGTATAGCGCGCACCCCTAAAGTGGACCCGCATTCCTGTGGGAAAAATATTTTTGTACTTACAGTTTTGTTGTCTTGCGCGGCGTCCATCGTCGGGTCCGGTGTCCGTCTGCGGCTTCGGGTGTCCTCTTCGTCGGGTCTGGCGTCCTTCTGCGGCGTCCTCCCCGCTCGATCTCCGCGCCGAGTTTGAACACTGCGCCGGCATATACCGAGCACAGTACACTCGTGTATAGTCGGGCAGGCTCGGCTACTCTCGCGCTCATGTCCTGTACGTCCAGGACGTGAGCGCGAGAAGAGCCAGCCTGCCCGACTATACACGAGTGTACTGCGCTCGGTATATGCCGGCGCAGTATTCAAACTCGGCGCGGGAAAGCGGGTATCGGCGTATATCACGCACCCACGATTTTGCCCTGATTTTCAGGGCAAAAAAGTGCGCGGTATACGCCGATAAATACGATTATATATATATATATATATATATATATATATATATATATATATATATATATATATATATATACACACACACACACACACACAGTACAGACCAAAAGTTTGGACACACCTTCTCAATCAAAGAGTTTTCTTTATTTTCATGACTATGAAAATTGTAGATTCACACTGAAGGCATCAAAAGTATGAATGAACACATGTGGAATTATACATAACAAAAAAGTGTGAAACAACTGAAAATATATTTCATATTCTAGGTTCTTCCACCTTCTGCAGCAGACACATCTCTAGAACTGGTAAGAGGAGACTGTGTGAATCAGGCCTTCATGGTAGAATATCTGCTAGGAAACCACTGCTAAAGAAAGGCAACAAGCAGAAGAGACTTGTTTGGGATAAAGAACACAAGGAATGGACATTGGACCAGTGGAAATCTGTGCTTTGGTCTGATGAGTCCAAACTTGAGATCTTTGGTTCCAATCCCCGTGTCTTTGTGCGACGCAGAAAAGGTGAACGGATGGACTCTACATGCCTGGTTCCCACCGTGAAGCATGGAGGAGGAGGAGGTGTGATGGTGTGGGGGTGCTTTGCTGGTGACACTGTTGGGGATTTATTCAAAATTGAAGGCATACTGAACCAGCATGGCAACCACAGCATCTTGCAGCGGCATGCTATTCCATCCGGTTTGCGTTTAGTTGGACCATCATTTATTTTTCAACAGGACAATGACCCCAAACACACCTCCAGGCGGGGGAAGGGCTATTTGACCAAGAAGGAGAGTGATGGGGTGCTGCGCCAGGTGACTACCTCTTGAAGCTCATCAAGAGAATGCCAAGAGTGTGCCAAGCAGTAATCAAAGCAAAAGGTGGCTACTTTGAAGAACCTAGAATATGAAATATATTTTCAGTTGTTTCACACTTTTTTGTTATGTATAATTCCACATGTGTTACTTCATAGTTTTGATGCCTTCAGTGTGAATCTACAATTTTCATAGTCATGAAAATAAAGAAAACTCTTTGAATGAGAAGGTGTGTCCAAACTTTTGGTCTGTACTGTATATACACACACACACACACACATACATACATACATATAAACACACACACACACACACACATACATATACACACACATACATACATACATACATATAAACACACACACACACACACACACACACACTGCAGTGAAAGATGATGCAATCACTCATGTTCCTTCTTTCCTCATCTCCCTCCTGTATACAGTGATGTGCAACAACACAGGCTGACAGCACATCACTGTATGACACGTGCAGCTGTCATGCGTATTTGGGAATGGTTCTGTGAATAGAGGCGACACACAGCCATCATCACTTATTACACATGATGACATACGGCATAGAGGAATTCACAAACTCTAAGTTGGGGGGAGAACAATTTTAATATTTCAGCAAATCGCAATGCTATGTGGGAATACACTGAAGACAAAACACAGCCTGTTGTCCTTCCTATGATACCCCCTCTATATCCATGGAACATTGCATCATCGCTCTCACACCCTGAGTTCTCTACCTCGAGGTCAGGCTCGGCGTCCACTCCTCACATTCCAGCACTGGGTCATGTTTATGAGCACAGAGAATATTGCACAAATCAGGAACTGTTTTTTTTTTTTTTTTTGTTAAATAACATCTAAGTCTATGAGGCCAAGTCGCACTGGGAGTCGCACAAAAGCAGTGCAGGAACTATTTTTTGGTTGGTGCGACTTGAGTCGCAATTAAGAAGGCACCCATTGAGATGATTAAATGAAAAAAAAAATAAAAAATATGCTACACGGTAGGAGCAGAAAAATTACTATTCTCATTTCTCTCACTCTCATCTCTCTCTCTATATATATATTAATTAGGGCTGTGCAAATTAACTTTTAATTAATCGATTAATCTTTAATTTTTTTGATCGTTCAAAATCTTTTTCATCGATTAAAATTCTTTTGATTGGTACTCACCTCTCCTCCGGCTTCTGAGCCTTCAGGGAGTTCCGTCGAAGATCCAGTAACATCAAGGACACCAGCGCCTTCATATCTGCATGCTGGTGGGACCTCACTATCTGCCACACGCAAGGGCTGTTACACTTCCCTCTATCAACCTGGGATTCTACAACCATCCACTGGGAGTTGTGATAGTTCCCTTTATGGGACATCTACATGCCAACGGACTGATGTTAACCCCTCCTTATCTGGATTCAGCAGTGGTATCGTTGTACACATTTTTATACCAGTATCATACTTCGCTACATGTTTTTATGACTGCGTTTGATACCGTTTGGTATTACTCGCACCATTTTTACAGTTTATGTAGCTTCATCGATTTTATCTCCAGTGCAATATTTATTTGATTACCTACTTGAAGACTATAAAAGTTTTAATGCTACTCCCATCGAGCGCTGCCTTTGTGTGTTTTTTGTGTCCTGCTATCCATTTTTCAAGTGGTTGGTAGCTGCACTGGGAATCAGCCTGCAAGGAGATCAGCTAAAAATAGTTGGATCTGTATGTGCCTTATAATTAATCGAAATTAGTCGATTAATCGATTTAAAAAAAAAAAACGATTAATCGAACAGAAAATTTTTGATCAGTGACAGCCCTAATAAATATTATATATATTATATATATATATATATATATATATATATATATATATATATATATATATATATACCCATATACATATACCCACACACAACTCTATAAATCTATATATAAAAAAAAAAACAGTGAACAAATATTGAAATATGGGACAGTGCCAAATCTGATGATCTATATATAATATATACAGATAATCAATAGTGAAAATCAACACTATATATAAAACTAATGTGCAGACATATATAACCAGATGATATATACAAATTCAACTTATTACGCATAAAAGTCCAAAAAATAGGAAAAAATAATAAAGAAAAAAACATGATGAATCCAATATCCAGTGTAAAGATGGTGGTGAATCAAAGAAAAAGTTTCTATCAATATATTGTGATCCAAACAGCTCTCAATCACTACAATCCACCACTGTGTGCAGTGGCCTCTCCCCTTATAATTGATAGTAATGCACTTTCAAATAGGTCAGTCATCCACTGGTGCAGATCATCTCATGGAAGATGGAATTCAACTCGCACATGGAATACAAATAAGGTCCTCCATAGTGTAGTAAGTTTAAAACAATTTTATTAAAACAATGTAGTCCCTTGCATGTAAAATTGTGGAAGTAGATGTAGAATACCGTGACCAAAGGGTCAGGCAGTAAAACAGTGTAGATAATTCCAAACTTCCGCTCTATAGCTGTATGGAATACCTTATTTTAGGGCTGCGGAAATTAACGATTAATTGGTCGATTAATCGTTAATTTCTTTGGTCGATTAAAATTATTTTGATCGATGACGATCCGCGGAGTGAGCTCCGCGGTCTCGCCCATAGGAAAGGCCGCGGCTTCGGCCTAGCTCCGGAGCCGCGGCGCGCTGACGTCATCATCACCTGCCCGCCTGCTTGTATCTTCTTCCCTTGCGCACGTGTGTCCATCGGCTACTCTGCAGATGGGTCTGCCTGCCTGATAGTCAGGTAAGAAAGGACAACCATCTGTGTGTGGTAACATTATGGGGCAGATGTATATATTCCTGGAGTATGGGGACAGATGTGTATATTAAAGCATGGGGGCAGATGCTGTAATGTACACATCTGCCCCCATGCTGTAATGTACACATCTGCCCCCATGCTGTAATGTACACATGGGGGCAGATGTGTATATTCTTGCAGTATGGGAGGCAGATGTGTATATTAAAGCATGGAGGCAGATGCTGTAATGTACACATCTGCCCCCATGCTGTAATGTACACATCTGCCTCCATGCTGTAATGTACACATCTGCCCCCATGCTGTAATGTACACATCTGCCCCCATGCTGTAATGTACACATCTGCCCCCATGCTGTAATGTACACATGGGGGCAGATGTGTATATTCTTGCAGTATGGGAGGCAGATGTGTATATTAAAGCATGGGGGCAGATGTGTATATTACAGCATGGAGGCAGATGCTGTAATGTACACATCTGCCCCCATGCTGTAATGTACACATCTGCCCCCATGCTGTAATGTACACATCTGCCCCCATACTGCAAGAATATACACATCTGCCCCCATGCTGTAATGTACACATGGGGGCAGATGTGTATATTCTTGCAGTATGGGAGGCAGATGTGTATATTAAAGCATGGGGGCAGATGTGTACATTACAGCATGGAGGCAGATGCTGTAATGTACACATCTGCCCCCATGCTGTAAAGTACACATCTGCCCCCATGCTGTAATGTACACATCTGCCCCCATGCTGTAATGTACACATCTGCCCCCAAACTGCAAGAATATACACATCTGCCCCATGCTGTAATGTACACATCTGCCACACAACTACTTTTAGCTGATCTCCTTGCATTGCAACTCTGCATTAGCCACTGGTAAATGTGGTGGGGGCAGTATGGGGGGCAGATGTGTATATTCTTGCAGTATGGGGGCAGATGTGTATATTACAGCATGGGGTCAGATGTGTACATTACAGCATGGGGGCAGATGTGTATATTACAGCATGGGGGCAGATGCTGTAATATACACATCTGCCCCCATACTGCCCCCACCACATTTACTAGTGGCTAATGCAGAGTTGCAATGCAAGGAGATCAGCTAAAAGTAGTTGTATCTGTATGTGCGTTAATTAATCGAAATTAGTCGATTAATCGATTAAAAAAAAAAACGATTAATCGAACACAAAAATTTTAATCAGTCACAGCCCTACCTTATTTGTATTCCATGTGTGGGTTGAAATCCATCTGCCATGAGATAATCTGCACCAGTTGATGACTGCCCTATTGAAAGCACATTACTATTGATTATAAGGGGAGAGGCCACTGCACACAGTGGTGGATTGTAGTGATTGAGAGCTGTTTGGATCACAATATATTGATAGAAACTTTTTCTTTGATTCACCACCATCTTTACACTGGATATTAAATTTATCATGTTTTTTTCTGTAATTTTTTTTCCTATTTTTTTTTTTACTTTTATGCATCACAAGTTAAATTTGTATATAATCTGGTTATATATGTCAGCACATTTGTTTTATATATAGTGTTAATTTCCACATATATATATATATATCTCTCCATATCCCTTTGCCGCCGAACATACGGCATATGCGGCCTTGGCTTTCTGGGGTTATACCGGGATGATGCAGCTGCAGGCATCATCCCGATAATATTTTTTTTTTTTAGAGCCGGCGATTGGCTTTCCAGAGATAACATCTGATGCAATTAAAAGCCGCTCGGTTGTTATCCCGGAGGAGTGGGAGGGGACATCCCCCCCTCCCGCCGCCTACGCCGCTCTTACCGGGCCTCCCGTTTTACAGGGAGACCTGATCCGTGATCCGATGCCTCCAGTGCCCAGCCGAGAGACTGAAACGAAGCCGCGAACGGCTTCGATCCAGTCTCTTCCGTGTAAACACGGAAGCGACGTCATGACGTCACTTCCCGTTGACTCGGCTGCCAATGGTGCCAGTTTAAAAAAAATACACAGTATTCAGAATCGCTGTTTTCAGCCATCTAAATACTTTGAAGTTCAAAGGAGGGATTGGGGGTCTTTTAGATCCCTGATCTCTCCATAAAGAGTACCTGTCACCACCTAGTACTGTCACAAGGGATGCTTACATTCTTTGTGACAGCAATAAAAGTGATCAAAATTTAATAAAAAAAAAAAAAAAAAACACAATTTTATATTATAAAAATAAATAAAATAAATAAGAATTTTCTTTTTTTTTTTTAAAGCGCCCCCGTCCCCGCGAACTCGCGCAAGAAAAGAAAACGCGTACGGAAGTTGCGCCCGCATATGTAAACGTGTGGGCTATCGCCGCGATCGTCTGAGCGAGAGCAATAATTCTAGCCGTAAACCTCCTCTGTAACTCTAACCTGGAAACCGTAAAAAAAATTGAAAGCGTCGCCTATGGAGATTTTTACGTACCGTAGTTTGTCACCATTCCACGAGTGCTTGCAATTATAAAGTGTGAGATGTTTGGCATCTATTTACTCGGTGTAACATCATCTTTCACATTATACAAAAAATTGGGCTAACTTTACTTTTTCTTTTTAATTCATAAAAGTGTCTTTCTCCCAAAAAGTTGCGTTTAAAACACCGCTGCACGAATAAAGCGTGACATAAAATATTGCAATAATCTCCATTTTATTCTATAGATTCTCTGCAAAAAAAAAATATATATAATGCTTGTGGGTTCTAAGAAAATTTCGAGCAAAAAATTACGGATTTTAACTTGTAAACACCGAAGGTCAGAAATAGGCTTAGTCATGAAAGGGTTAAATACATGATAAATGAATATATATAGATAGATAGATAGATAGATTGATAGATTGATAGATAGATGATATCTATCATCAGATTTAGTCCCGTCCCATATTTCTATTTTTTTTACACCCTTTGAAATAAATGAGTTTTGACTTGTCATGTGACTTTGAAGTTCATCAGAAGTTGCGCTAGCGTGAACTGAGCCTTAACTGCATATTATTTTAAGAGAGTCTGTCCCCCCAACTTCAGTTATAGATGAAGCCCATGTAAGGAGATACCTTGTGATTTCTCCTGGGGATTTCATGGGAGAGATCTTCCTTGGAGTTCCTGACTCCGTACTCGCATACCTTGAAGGTTTAGGTGTTGCTCACCTGAGAGCCTTCCTGTTCCTCCTTTTGCATTCTCCAAAGAAAATATTCAGACTAAAGAACTCTCATCATGGGAACACCCAGGTAACTATGGGATGTTGTTCATTTCATATGGATCATATTTCTATACAAGTTTATGGGAATGCAAAACCCCCTTGAAAAGCAGGAGGAATGCAGGTCAGAAGGATACCAACAGCAGGTCTAATAATGAATTTTAAATAATCTTAGAAACATCTCAAACTGATACAATCCACAAAAGTCCAAACTCCATTGACACAGAGCCTAAAATTAAAGGGGTTGTCAAGGTAGTGCACACAAGCACTGCCAGCCTCACTGCTAGGATAGCCTGTAGCAGGGGCGGACTGACCATTGAGTCACTCGGGCACTGCCTGAGGGCCCCATGCCACTAGGGGGCCCCCATCAGGGTTGCCAGGCTCAGTAAAACCAGGGACAGTATGTAAAAAATCAATGTTTTTTTTTAGATCTGTCGTTCAAGGGAGGGGGTGAGCACTACACTCCACACCAGGGAGAAAGCCTCGCATTACTGTGTGGAGTTACAGACAGAAGAACAGGAAGTGAGGATTTCTCAGAAGAAATAAGGACATTTAAAAGCAAAATGGAAGGATGAGGTAAGTGAAGGAGGACTGCACTAAGGTAAAGGAAGCTATTGAGGAAAAAAAAAAAAAAAAAATTGTACCTTTACAACCCCTTTAACTTTTTAAATTCAGTTGAACTTTAATACCTCTGTGACCTGAATTTCCCAACCTAAGATGTGCCGTTCAGTAACTAGATGATGCTTCCAGACTGACCACATTCTTTCAAGCTCTGTTTAACTTTTACAGCATATGTTTGCAGCAATGACAGCATAAAACAACAAGCTATATACAAGTTTTACTCACTGCTGCTCATTTCAAGCATTTCTAAGAAAAAGAGAAGTGGGGGTGGTGCTTACTACAATCTACAACATTGTGCAACCTTGTGGGAAACTGCAGTTCCATGAAATTGAAGCACCTATGCTCGTGACAAAGGGAACTTCTGATAAAGAAGTAAACCTATGACAATAAAAAAAAAAAAAAAAGCTTCATCTTGTTGTCAGATCAGTACTCCTAATGACTTCGAATTTGTAGATATTGGTTTGGGGACATGATGATTTGGCCCGATAAGGAATGTTTGCTCCAGCAGAGATTAATTTAGTGGTTGTAAACCTCAGACATTAAATATGAACAAATCCTATCCCTCTATAGTGTGGACTTGTCTTTGTCCAGTGCACTAATGCCCTGTACACACGATCCGAGTTCCGTTCAAGCTGTCTTGCATACACAGAGACACACCAAATTACGGCCGTCAAAAACGCAGTGACGTACAACACTACGACGAGCCTAGAAAAGTTCAATGCATGTTTTTTTCTCCATCGGAGTTCCATACAGACGAACAGAATTTCCGATAGAATTTTTTTCCGACGGAAAAAGTCAGATGGGACACACACACAGTCGGAAAATCCGATGAAAAAAGTCTGTTGGACTTCAAGGCTTTCTCCCTTCTTAGGACACACTAATCAGTGCATTTTTATAGCACTGATCGCCGTAAAATTGACAATTGACATACTGTCCGCCATAATGTCAAAGTCCCAATAAAAATCAGATCAACGCCATTACTAGTAAAAAATTATAATAAAAATGCCATAATTCTATCCCCTATTTTGTAGACACTATGGCTGGATTCTCGTAGCACTTACGCCGACGTATCTACAGATACGCCCTTTAAGTGTAAATGTGATACGCCGTCGTATCTATGCGCCGTGCCCATAGAACTAGATACGCCTGAAAATAGGCTTCCTCTGACCGTGGTAACTTTCCTACGTCGGCGTATCTTGGGCGCATATTTGCGCTGGCTGCCCCATTGCAAATATGAAAATGCGTGAGATATGCCGATTCACGAACGTACTTGCGCCCGGCGCATTCATATACGCGGTTTACGTAAGTCGTACGTCCGGCGTAAAGTTAAGCCTCATAAAGCAGGTGCAAGTCATGTTAAGGTATGGACCGTCGTATTTTACGTGGTTTACGTAGTAGTACGTGAATAGGGCTGGGCGTAGGTTACGTTCACGTCGTAGGCATTAAGCCGTTGTATCTTAGGGAGTATATTCAACGCGATTCTGAGCATGCGCACCGAGATACGTCCACAGGACGGCGCATGCGCCGTTAGTACGGCCCATCATTTGCATGGGGTCACGCTTCATTTAAACGGATCACACCCACTTCCACCTACTTTGAATTAGGCCTGCTTAGCCCGAAGAATTTACGTTACGCTGGTGCAACGTTGGGAGCAAGTGGTTTGTGAATACTGTGCTTGCCTCTCTGTGTTACGTCGGCGTAGCGCATATGAGATGCGCTACTGCCGGCAGAAATATGCGCCGATGTATCTGAACCCGGCCCTATAACTTTTGTGCAAACCATCGTGGGTACCTACCGGAGCATGATGGGACGGTGATGCCTATATAAATGGGATGCAAGGCGCGCTTCCATCATTGCAGTGAGAAGAGGCGACGTGTCAACATCGGAAGAAGGGAGAAGAAGAACATGACGTCACAGAAGACCGCGATGGCTGCCTGCTAGTAATTGAGCAAACACACGAAGATAGCAGGCAGCCAGCGCTGAAGAAGAAGGCACCGGACAGCTGCAGAAGAACCGGGGTGCGCCGAGTCAACAGCGGAGAGCGGCGAAGATAGAAGAAGACCCCCGGAGAGCGGAGAAGACCCCCGGAGAGCGGAAGAAGAAGCCCCCCCTGGTATTAGAGCTAAAGAAGACAGGGGGGGCCTCCGGAGCAGACTAATAAATTATTTTAAAAACCCTTGTGTTGTGTGTTTAATAACTTTAACTTTTTGCCTCCAGGTGAATGGGCAGGGGTACGATGTACCCCATATCCATTCACTTAGGGTGGGGGGCCGGTATCTGGGGACCCCCTTATTTGAGGGGACTCCCAGATTCCGATAAGCCCCCGCCCGCAGACCCCGACAACCAACGGCAAGGGTTGTCGGGAAGAGGTCCTGTCCTCATCAACATGGGGACAGGGTGCTCTGGGGTGGGGGGGCCCGCAGTGCGGCCCCCTGCCCCAGAGCACCCAACCCCCCCATGTTGAGGGCATGCGGCCTGGCACGGCTCAGGGGGGGGGCGCTCGCTCGTCCCCACTCCCTTTCCTGACCGGCCGGGTAGCGTGCTTTGGATACGGGTCTGGTATGGATTGTAGGGGGACCCCCTACGTCGAATTTTCGGCGTAGGGGGGGTCTCCTTACAACCCATACCAGACCTAAGGGCCTGGTATGCTCCTGGGGGGGGGAACCTATGCCGGTTTTTTCTTTGAAAATTGGCATGGAGTTCTCCCTCTCAGGAATGCATGCCGAGCGACGCTGTCAATTTTTCTTTTTTTTTTTTTTGTTTTCCCGGCGCGTATTTTTTTTTCACCCGTCGCAACTTTATTGTCCCGTCGCAATCCACAAAGCCCGGCGTAAATTGCGCTGCACGTCGGGAAAATTACGTCACACGCATGCGCAGTACGGCCGGCGCGGGAGCGCGCCTCATTTAAATAGTAATCGCCCCCCGGAGAGGAGGACCACCTTGCGACGGAGGCACTTAAGTTACACGGCGTGTAATTTCTAGGTAAGTGCTTTGTGGATCGGGCACTTAGGTAGAAATTTTAAGTCAGTGTAACTTAACTGCTGAAATTTAAGTTGGGCTACGTTTTTGGGAATTTGGCCCTGTGTGTATCCCAGAGAGCAGCCGGCCCATTCACAAAGACGTTCGGCTCGAGCATGCGCAGTAGAAAATGGGCAGTGAAGCCGCAAGGTTTCACTGCCTGTTTCCCTTACTGAGGATGGCAGCATCGGGAGATGCTAGCATCGAGGGATCGGACTCGGGGCAGCTGACATTGCGGGCAAGTAGGACAGGTAAGTGTCCTTATTAAAAGTCAGTAGCTACAGTGTTTGTAGCTGCTGACTTTAAAAAAAAAAAAAACCCGCTTTAAAGGAAAAGTGTAGCTGCTGGCTTTTAATAAACATACATTCACCTGCTCCACGTTCCAGCGACGCGCCGGCCGGGGCTCCGCTCCTCTCCCCCCCTCTCCGGCCAGCGTCTTCATTCCAAGTGTGGGCACCCGGCCTTGACAGCTTTCGGCTTTCCGGCTGGGCACCCACTGCGCATGCGCGAGCGTCACTGCGCCATCCAATTGGACAGGTGATCGTCTGTATGAACAGAAGATCAGTGATTTCCCCTAGTGAGGCCACCCGACCCTACAGTTAGAACACACCCAGGGAACATACTTAACCCCTTCCCCACCCCCTAGTGTTAACCCCTTCACTGCCAGTGGCATTTTTATAGTAATCCAATGCATTTTTATAGCACTGATCGCTATAAAAATGCCAATGGTCCCAAAAATGTGTCAAAAGTGTCTGCCATAATGTCGCAGTACCTAAAAATAATCGCTGATCGCCGCCATTACTAGTAAAAAAGAATATTAATAAAAACGACATAAAAATACCCCCTATTTTGTAAACGCTATAACTTTTGTGCAAACCAATCAATAAACGCTTATTGCGATTTTTTTTTTACGAAAAATATATAGAAGAATACGTATCGGCCTAAACTGAGGGAAAAAAAATGTTTTTTTTTAATATTTTTGGGGGATATTTATTATAGCAAAAAGTAAAAAATATTAATGTTTTTCAAAATTGTCGCTCTATTTTTGTTTATAGCGCAAAAACTAAAAACAGCAGAGGTGATCAAATACCACCAAAAGAAAGCTCTATTTGTGGGGAAAAAAGGACGCCAATTTTATTTGGGAGCCACGTCGCACGACCGCGCGATTGTCAGTTAAAGCGACGCAGTGCCGAAATGCAAAAAGTGCTCTGGTCTTTGACCAGCGATATGGTCCGGGGGTTAAGTGGTTAACAGTTTGCACACATTTGCAAATACATTGCATAAGCTGTGGAGGGCGCAACAAGGCAGCCCAATATTACCCACAGTCCTAACTCTATACATTTTTGAAAGCCTCCATTGTAGAAGCACATGCATTATAATGGATGGGCAGGTATGCATGGAAGGAGCCCACCCCTCCTTAAAGGCACAAGGGGTGCACTGGACACCCAGCATATAGCACAATCGGCAGGATGACCAGGGATTTCATACACAGGTAACAATACAAACATAATAGAATCATCTATAACACAAGTACATCAGACATATATCAAGAATATTAAACATTGGGGTAACATATTCTTTAAAGTGTGTGTTACCCCCACATTTCGTATTCCTGATATGTCTTCTCTACCATGTACTTGTATGAGAAAGTATCCTGTCCTCTTTGTATAGCTTCCTTTGTGTGAAAACCCTGGTGATCCTGCCAGTCCCACTGCTTTCCTACTAAAAACTGATCACACTAAGCAGGAGAGCACACTGTGGTCAGTTCTCTAGCTGTGCTGGGAATTCAGCCTGCTCTCCTCCAATGACCAGACTCTCCTGCCCCCCCCAGCTGGGAAGATCAGTGTTGCTTCTCCTCCCCCCAGCTCTTTTGCAGCCGAGAACAGAGGGAATGTGATCACTTATAAAAAAGGGGGAAAAAAAAGGTATTTATGGTTTTTTTATATCTATAGACAAATGTTATACCTTTTATTTCTATTTTACAATCACTTTAAGTCTAAAATACAGATACACAAAGTTTATTAACCACTTAAGGACCGCCTCCTGCACATATACGTCGGCAGAATGGCACGACTGGGCACAAGCACGTACCTGTACGTCCTCTACGTGCCCAGCCTTGGGTCGCGAAGCTCCGTGACCGCGGGACCCCATCGCCGCTGGAGTCCCACGATCGGTCCCCGGAGCTGAAGAACGAGGAGAGCTGTATGTAAACACAGCTTCCCCGTTCTACACTGCGGCGCTGTCATTGATCGTGTGTTCCCTGATATAGGGAAACACTATCAATGACGTCACACGTCCCGCCCCGCCCCCCTACAGTTAGAAACACATATGAGGTCACACTTAACCCCTTAAGCGCCCCCTAGTGGTTAACTCCCAAACTGCAATTGTCATTTTCACAGTAAACAATGCATTTTTATAGCACTTTTTGCTGTGAAAATGACAATTGTCCCAAAAATGTGTCAAAATTGTCTGATGTGTCCGCCATAATGTTGCGGTCACGAAAAAAAATGCTGATCGCCGCCATTAGTAGTAAAAAAATAACTAATAATAATGCAATAAAACTATCCCCTATTGTGTAAACACTATAAATTTTGCGCAAACCAATCAATAAACGCTTATTGCGATTTCTTTTTACAAAAAATAGGTAGAAGAATATGTATCGGCCTCAGCTGAGGAAAAAATAAAGTTTTTTTTATATATTTTTGGGCGATATTTATTATAGCAAAAAGGAAAAAATATTGTTTTTTTTTCAAAATTGACGCTCTATTTTTGTTTATAGTGCAAAAAATAAAAACCGCAGAGGTGATCAAATACCACCAAAAGAAAGCTCTATTTGTGGGAAAAAAAGGACGGCAATTTTGTTTGGGAGCCACGTCGCAGGACCGCGCAATTGTCAGTTAAAGCGACACAGTGGCGTTTTTGGTCCGGGTCTTATGTGGTTAATTGATATCGATGGCAAATTCCAAAACGGATTAAGTACTTGAACTTAGTCCAGATTACTGCAAAGCATCATATTTAATATCAAACTGCCACGTGCCAAGTACCGTAACCCTTGGCATAAAATCGAATCACATTTTAAATTAAAAATGAACTCCAGGCAAATATAGAAGACACATATTAAACGTAGATGTGTTTTAATTTATATATAATAATTTTTTTATTTATTTTTTTGGTCGTGTAATTAAATGTCTAGGCACTCATTAAGACATCCTCCTAGAGTGTAAGCTCTAACGGGCAGGGCCCTCTAATCCTTCCTGTATTGAATGTATTGTTTACTGTTTGCCCCCATGTTATAAAGCGCTGTGCAAACTGTTGGCACTACAGTGGAACCTTGGATTACGAGCATAATCCGTTCCATGAGAATGCTCACAATCCAAAGCACTCACATATCAAAGCGAGTTTCCCCATAAAAGTTGATGGAAACAAAAATAATTTGTTCCGCATTGACTTCTATGGCATGCAATACCGCATGTGGTCAGAGGTGGGGGGGGGGGGGCGCTGGAGAGCCTCAAATACTCGGGGACAGCTCGGCTGAACTCGGAAAGGCTCGGGAACTGAGTATTTCCAAGTTTTTCCGAGCATTTCTGAACGGCTCCAAACGTTTTCGCTTGGCTCTGGTTGCTATCAACCACAATATGAATTGGGTAATATAAATATTATATAAGAACAATAATTTCACTAAGGATTAATTCACACTTTTTTCCTCCTCTGGAAAGCAATGCACAGTAGACAGCTGAGAGCGCTGACCGTCCACCTGTCAGAACACAATAGAACAAGAAAGGAGATCGCTGTACTAACATCAGTTTGTTAGTACAACAGCTCCTACTGGAGGTGTCAGTTTTTTTTTCATTCAACACGCTGGGGTGTAAAAAAATAAAATAAATTGTGTGTACTAGGCTTTATACCAGGGGTCCTCAAACTATGGCCCGCGGGCCGCCAGTGTGATTTACCCGGCCCGTGGACTGCCCCTTTAACATCGCAGCAATCCCCTCCCCTCTGCTACCTTTATCACACAAGACGAGAAACATGATAGGTCCGGACAAAGGGCGTGACCTTTTGAGTTAAGAAGCGGGTGATTGGTTACAAGGCAGCCAGAAGGTCCCAGCAATCATTCACTTGCCAAGTCCTGGCCTTTGTCCAGACCTGCACTGCTTCACGTCTTGTGTGATTAAGGTAGAAGTGGGGAGGGGGGGTGCTGGGATATTATAGAAGGGGCAGCAGTGTAATATCGATGAGGAGGGGGCGAATCTGTGATGGGGGGAATCTTATAGGAGGATTTGTGATGGGGTGAGTCTGTTGTGGGGGCTTTGTGATGGAGAGGAGTTTGTGTTGGGGGGCATTGTGATGGGGGATCTTTTATGAGGGGATTTGTGATGGATGACCTGATATGGGGGCTTTTTGATGGGGGGGATCTGTGATGGAGAGGAGTCTGTGATGAGGGGGTTCTGTGATGAGGGGGATCTGTGATGGGGAGGGGATCTGTGATGGGGAGGGGATCTGTGGTGGGGAGGGGATCTGTGGTGGGGAGGGGATCTGTGGTGGGGAGGGGATCTGTGGTGGGGAGGGGATCTGTGGTGGGGAGGGGATCTGTGGTGGGGAGGGGATCTGTGGTGGGGAGGGGATCTGTGGTGGGGAGGGGATCTGTGATGGGGAGGGGATCTGTGGTGGGGAGGGGATCTGTGGTGGGGAGGGGATCTGTGGTGGGGAGGGGATCTGTGGTGGGGAGGGGATCTGTGGTGGGGAGGGGATCTGTGGTGGGGAGGAGTCTGTGGTGGGGAGGAGTCTGTGGTGGGGAGGAGTCTGTGGTGGGGAGGAGTCTGTGATGAGGGGGATCTGTGATGGAGAGGAGTCTGTGATGGGGGATCTGTGATGGGGAGGGGATCTGTGATGGAGAGGGGATCTGTGATGGAGAGGAGTCTGTGATGAGGGGGTTCTGTGATGGAGAGGAGTCTGTGATGAGGGGGTTCTGTGATGGAGAGGAGTCTGTGATGAGGAGGTTCTGTGATGGGGGGATTTGTCATGGGGAGGGGATCTGTGATGGAGAGGAGTCTGTGATGAGGGGGATCTGTCATGGGGAGGGGATCTGTGATGGAGAGGAGTCTGATGAGGGGGTTCTTTGATGGGGAGGAGTCTGTGATGAGGGGGATCTGTGATGGAGAGGAGTCTGGGATGAGGGGGATCTGTGATGGAGAGGAGTCTGTGAAATACTAATAAGTTTATGTTGATTAAAATGTTTTTTATTTTAAATAGTAAATCGTTTTTTGCTGGGTTTTTTTTTGCACTACAAATAAGATGTGTGCCTAGGAATTTGTTCCTATTTTTTTAAACTATAGTCTGGCCCCTAAACAGTCTGAGGGACCGTGAACTGGCCCCCTGTTTAAAAAGTTTGAGGACCCCTGCTTTATACCTTGCCAGTAGGCCACGCCCCTCCCAAATACTTTTCACAATACATACATTAGACTGGGCGGGAAAGAGCTACAGAAGCAGCCGATGCCACAAAAAGACTTTTCCGTAGAGTTAAACACTTACTACAGTGCCCTAAATCCCTGACATATATTAGACACGAGTTTAACGATTATGTTTGAATCAATCCTGCTATAAAGATATATACTGCCTGCCCCCTGCAGGTTTATGGCTCTTAATGCTCCAACAAATCGCAGAGGATGCCATCCATTTACATAGAAAATAACGGCAGCTGGAAGAAGCCAGGAATTAATTGGAAGTTATAAAACTTTTCATGGCTCCCAAAAGAGAGACATAATATATTCCAACAAGACAGAGAGAAGCTATCAAAACTTGAACGGACAGAATCTGGAGCAGCCGCCTAAGGCAACCAATCAGCTTCCATCTTTTCGTTTTCAAACCATAACTGAAGAGCTGAAGATAGAAGCGGATTGGTTGCCATGCAACATCTGTTCCAGATTCCGTCTGCTCCAGTTTTGAAAAATTCCTCATACTGGGTTACTTATTAAATTGGGAAAATAAGTAGCTTAAGGAGTATCCAATCGAATTCCACCCATAATGGCTGCATTCGTTTTCAAGTTTTAGCTTGTTTTTTTCCCTCTTATTTTCATCAAGTGGTCTGGCCAATTAACCACTTCCATACAGGGCACTTATACACCTTCACGCCCAGACCAATTTTTAGCTTTCAGCGCTGTTGCAATTTGAATGACAATTGCGCGGTCATGCTACACTGTACCCAAACTAAATTTTTATCATTTTGTACCCAAAAATAGAGCTTTCGTTTGGTGGTATTTGATCACCTCTGGGATTTTTATTTTCTGCAAAAAAAAAAAAAAAAAAATGACCGAAAATTAAAAAAAAAAAACGTTTTTTTTTGTTTCTGTTGTAAAACATTGTAAATAAGTACGTTTTCATCCTTCACTGATGGACACTGATGGTACTGCACTGACAGGCACTGATAATGCGGCACTGATGAAGTGGCACTGATGTGGTGGCATTGATGGGCACTAATATGCGGCACTGATGGGCACCGATAGGCAGCACGGATAGGTTGCACGGATAGGCGGCACGGCTGGGCACGGATAGGCGGCACGGCTGGGCACGGATAGGCGGCACTATCGTATGTGTTGTACTAATGGATGCCAATCAGTGCTAAACAATGCCTGCCAATCAGTGATGCCCATTGTGGGCACTGATTGACATCCATTTTTTGTGTCCTTCTCATCCCTGGTGGTCTAGGGTGGCATACCTTTTTTTTTTTAATCCCTGGTGGTTTAGTGGGCATCCCTGGTGGTCCAGTGGGCATCCCAGGTGTCTAGGGTGGCATACCTTTTTTTTTTTAATCCCTGGTGGTTTAGTGGGCATCCCTGGTGGTCCAGTGGGCATCCCAGGTGGTCCAGTGGGCATCCTCGGGGGGGCTGTGCTGATAATCGATCAGCACAAACCCCCCCCCCCCCCCGTCACAGGAGCAGCTGATCGGCTCTCCTCTACTCGCGTCTGACAGACGCGAGTGAGGAAAAGCCGATTACCGGCTTTTCCTGTTTACATCGTGATCAGCCGTGATTTGACACGGCTGATCACGTGGTAAAGAGTCTCCGTGAGAGACTCTTCACCTTGATTGGTGTTGCGGGGTGTCAGACTGACACCCTGCAACAACGATCGCCGCGATGCGCGCCCCCGGGGGCTCAAAATCCTGAGGACGTCATATGACGTCCACTCAGGATTCTACAACCACTTTGCCGACGTCAATTTGTCATTGGCGGGCGGCAAGTGGTTAAGGTGGCCATCTAAGGAACCTAAGGTCCCCAACTCAATCATAAATACACATACTAGGGCCATACTGAGGGGGGGGGGGACATCGATAGTACCAACCACAATGCTCACCCCCCCCCCCCCCCCGTTGCTATCAGTCGGGTCTGGTGAAATTACCCCATATGTAGAAAGTCACAGGAGGCTTCCCTTGCTAGGCGGCTTCAGGTTTCCCTTCCTCTGCATGGGCATTGGTGGCTTCCGTTTCCTCCCACCTCCTTGGCGGCCAACGGGGAGTCTTCTCTTTTCAGCCAAATCGGAAAACAGGTCTCAGACCTGCTTTTGAATGGCTGTATTGAGGATCAGTATTACAACAGCGAATATGAATTCGCTGATGTAACACCTGGGTGAGCTCATGGAGCAATGCTCTGCGCTCCGAGCACACCCTATATCAGGGATCCTCAAACTACGGCCCTCCAGCGGTTTTAGAACTACACCTCCCATGAGGCATTGTAACACACTGACATTCACAGACATGACTAGGCATGATGGGAATTGAAGTTCCTGAACAATAATATAATAATAAATATTGAAGCTTATTAGAGCCTATATGCTTCAAAAAAACACCCCCGCCGCTGTAATTCAGGTGCCCGGCGTCCTGAAAGGGGCCAGATGCCTGAATAGGGGATGGCTGCTGAAATATTCAAGCTATGCATGAATATATCTATTATACACAGAGGGTGGCGTGGATAGAGGGGGCAGCACCCGCCCCGCCTAATGTATGCCACTGCCTACCCGCATGTCTTTGGGGTGCGGAAGGTAACTGGAGTACCTTGAGGAAACTTACACAGGGAGAACATGCAAACTCCATGCAGGTAGTGTCATGAAACCAATCCTCCTACATACACTACACCTGTTTATCTTCAATTTTCTCTTCTCTATAGTAGTTTAAAGTGCTGAATTTATAAAGCTTTACTGGCAGTTTAGAAAGCAGGGGGTGGGGAGCTGAAGTTACATTCTGCAGAGCTCAGTGAGAGGTAATTGGAGGGAAGGGACACACACAGCCCTTCCCATTGCACACAAGAAGAGAGCCGAGGCTGTCAATCACAGGATATGTGCTGGAGGTCCCTCCCATGTCCCCTTCTTTATCTTGGTGTCAGGAAAACTTGTGAGAAGTGATTCATGCTGATAGAGGAAGGAGGCAGCAGACAGAAATGAGTCTTGGTGCTCTGGATTGAGACAAGAACACACTATAGAAGGATATGCTTTGTTCATATTTCATGTCTGAGCTTTACAACCACTTGCCGATTGCACTATAGCCAAATGATGGCTACAGCACAGCCGGCTAGTGAAATGAGGGTCTCCCGTGATTGGTTTCACTGGATTTTAGTTAGGGGTATCAGAGTAAAGGGGGGCTGAATACAAATGCACACCACACTTTTCACATATTTGTAAAAAAGAAATTGAATTTTTTTTTTTAAATTATTATTTTCCTTCCACTTCACAATTATGTGCCACTTTGTGTTGGTCTATCACACAGGTATCTAACACAAGGCCCGCGGGCCGAATCCGGCCCTCCAGGCCATTTCATTTGGCCCTTGCACCTCTCTTGGCACTTGGCACACATGTAGCCCCATTTCTCCTCTACAAGTGTGCAAAGTTTGTTGTCTCGGGGACCTACCGCTGGGGAGCACAGATTTTTTTAAAGCCGGGCATCTCTTCCATAGACTCCCATGTTAAACGTCAGTCTAGGCATGGGCGCAGTGAGGCATGGGCACAGAGAGGCATGGGCACAGAGAGGCATGGGCACAGAGAGGCATGCAGATGGACACCCTAGGCTTATACTCGAGTTAACAAGTTTTCCCATTTTTTGGTGGTAAAATTAGGTGCCTCGGCTTATACTCGAGTATATACGGTACTTATTTTACAATTTTTTACATTTCTTTATTTTCATCCAAAATACCAAGTCACTACAGCATTTCATTTGTTTATAACTTTGTAATGCTTTTAAATGTTAAATGTCACATCTGCAGCAGCTCCTTTCTGTAAAATCCATTATATTTTAGGAGTTCTGGTCCTTTACGAAAATGTTTCCAATCTTCGTTTTCCACAAAACGTCAGCTTTTATTTTTCTCACGGAACCGCAAGCTTACAAATGACTTTAAAAAGAAAACACAATAAGCTGCACCGGGGTCTGTTACACAATGAATTTAGAGGAAATAACTCTGATATGATCATTTTGATAAGTTAGAAGATGTTGCAACAACATACCAAAAGCGGCCATACTTCTGATAAGGCCAATGAGTAGAAAACGTAGCAGCGTGCTGATACCTTAACCACTTCAATATCGGGGCATTTTCACCCCCTTCTTGCCCAGGCCAATTTTCAGTGCTGTAACATTTTGAATGACAATTGCACGGTCATGCAACACTGTACCCAAATTACATTTTGATCGTTTTCCCCCCCACAAATAGAGCTTTCTTTTGGTGGCATTTGATCACCTCTGCAGTTTTAGTTTTTTGCACACTAAACAAAAAAAGAGCAACAATTTTGAAAAATAAAACACAATGGGCCAGATTCTCAGAGACTTACGTCGGCATATCAGTAGATACGCCGTTGCAAGTCCGAATCTGCGCCGTCGTATATTTAAGCGTATTCTGGAAACCAGATACGCTTAAATTTGGCTAAAATACGAGCGGTGTAAGTCTCCTACGCTGTCGTATGTTAGGGTGCATATTTACGCTGGCCGCTAGGTGGCGCTTCCGTTGTTTTCCGCGTCGAATATGCAAATGAGCAAGATACGCCGATTCACGAACGTACGTCGCAATTAGTTACGCCGTTTACGCAAGACATACGCCGGCGTAAAGATAAAGCAGGTCTCTAGGTGGCGTAGCCCATGCAAAGTATGGACGTCGGAACAAGCGTATCTTTTTACGTCGTTTGCGTAAGTCGTACGCGAATAGGGCTGTGCGTAAAGTTACGTTCACGTCGTAGGCAATGTTCGACGTATCTTAGGCATTCTATTCGACGCATGCGCACTGGGATACGTCCACGGACGGCGCATGTGCCGTACGTTTTAAAACATCATTTACGTGGGGTCATGCTTTATTTGCATAAAACACGCCCACCTCTTCCCAATTTGAATTAGGCACGCTTATGCCGGCACATTTACGCTACGCCGCCGTAACTTAGGACGCAAGTGCTTTGTGAATACAGCACTTGCCTCTCTAAGTTGCGGTGGCGTATCGTAAATACGATACGCTACGCACGCCCACACTTACGCCGGGGTACGTGAATCTAGGCCAATATTTTTAGCTTTTTTGCTATAATAAATATCCCATGAAAAAAAAAAAAATATTTCTAGGTTTAGGCCGATATGTATTCTTCTACATATTTTTAGTAAAACAAAATAATAATAATAAATCGCAACAAGTGCATATTGATTGGTTTGCGCAAAAGTTATAGCGCCTACAAAATAGGGAATAGTTTTATGGCATTTTTATTATTATTACTTTTTTACTAGTAATGGCGGCGATCTGCAATTTTTATCGTGACTGTGACATTGCGGCGGAAATATCGGACACTGTTGACACTATTTTGGGACCATTCACATTTATACAGCGTTACTGTGTAAATGTCACTGGCAGGAAAGGGGGTTAACACTAGGGGTTAATTGTGTTCTCTAGGTGTGTTCTAACTATGAGGGGGTGGGACCGACTAGAGGAGATGACAGCTCATTAATCTTAGCTAATAGGAACTCATGATCTGCCCCTCACAGAACAGGGATTTGTGTATACACACACACATCCCTGTTCTGACTCTCATGCCCGCGATCGTGCATGGCCGGTGGTCATTAATTATAGCAACATTTTTTTTTTAAATTGTCGAGGTCTGCCTATGTAAACAAGACAGATTGCCTTTCTGTCAGCAGGGAAGGCATGGATCCTGTGTTCCTGCAAAACAGAGACAAGGATCCAAGTCTTCCCCAAGTAAAAGTACCTCCCACACTATACAAGAAACTGGCTAGGCACACAGTTAACAGCTTGATTGCCCCTAATGTTAACCCCTTCCCAGCCATTGTCATTAGTACAGTGAGAGTGCATATTTTCAGCACTGATCACTGTATTAGTGTCACTGGTTCACAAAAACGTGCCAGGTAATGACCGACTGTCCGCCGCAATATCGCAGTCCCGCTATAAGTCGTTGATCGCCGCCAGTACTGGTAAAAAAATTATTAAATAAATAACATTTCCATAAATATATCCCAGAGTTTGTAGACGCCATAACTTTTACGCAAACCAATCAATATACGCTTATTAATATAAAAATATGTAGCAGAATATTTATTGGCCTAAATTAATGAAGAAATTCGATTTTTTTATTGGATACGTTGCATAGCAGAAAGTAAAAAAATACTGTATATACTCAAGTATAAGCTGGCCCGAATATAAGCCGAGGCACCTAATTTTACCACAAAAAAGAAGGAAAACGTATTGACTCGAGTACAAGGCTAGGGTGTCCATCTGCGTGCCTCACTGTGTCCATGTCCATGCCTCACTGTGCCCATGCCTAGACTGATGCTCAACATGGGAGTCTATGGAAGGAGTGTCCGGCTTTGAAATATCTGTGCTCCCCGGCCGTAGGTCCCCCAGACAACAAACTTTGCACACTTGTAGAGGAGAAATGGGGTTACATGTGTGCCAAGTTTGGCATCCAGAGGACCTACGGCCGGCCAGTACCGGGTCCCCAAATTCTGGGAGATCAGGAGCAAAAAGGTGACTTGAGTATAAGCCGAGGGAAGCATTTTCAGCACAAAAAATGTGCTGAAAAACTCGGTTTATCCTCGAGTATATATGGTAGTTTTTTTTTTTTCAAAATTGTTGGACTTAATTTTTGTATATAGCGCAAAAAAATCTAAAGAGCAGAGGTGATTAAATACCACTAAAAGAAAGGTCTATTTGTGAAGGAAAAAAAATGACCACGCAATAGTTAAAGTAACGCAGAGCCGTATCGCAAAAAACAAGATACAAGAATTGGCAGGCGTGGAAACTCTACGGCACGCAGCCAGAACTCGGCATATCTGTTTGAGTGGATTAAACCTTTACAGTTTTTTTTTTCCTTTTGTGTTTAAACTCTCATTTATTCTCTCAGATTAAGTTACAGTGAAGAAGTTTGACCTTTGTGGTTAGCTAGTAACATTCTACACTAAGCACACACAATCCACCAAATAAATCAAAGAGGCGAAAAAAATGAATGCAACAATGTTATGAGGCATGAAGAAATAATGATTAAGAGAGGACAAGCTCCAACTTGTTTCCATTCTCACCTTGCCAATGGTTTCCTCCACCGCTTTTATGTAGTTGCTTAAATCTCTGTTGACAGCAGCATATTCCAACATGACGGACTCCATGCTCTCCACGTCCACGGTGTCACCTACAATGACACACAGGCATTCTTGGTCAGGGAAATACCATGAAGCAAACAGAAAAACAGTAAAGCTTTTGTTTACATTTTTGTAAAGGCCATGACCACATAATTCAGATTACCAAATGTTTATGGCAGGTGGACAAAATGTAACCAATAGCTGTAAATGAAAAGCCTTTAAAGTGGTTCTAAAGCCTAAACATTTTCTACATTAAGGCATTCCGCGAGCCGGGCTGTCTGTGTCTATTGGCTTACTCACATCATGTGACGTTGGGAGACCGCTGCTCATAGCGAGGCTTGGTTTTGGTTTTTTGCTTTATTACGCGATGCGTCAGTGCGTCGCCCGTTCCCCAGACGATGGCATCATTTGACGAAACGTACGTCGGGTAGGAGACGCTCTGATGCGTAGCGTTGCGGTCCACGAGGACGGGTGATCGTACAAGCCGGCCGGCTCACCCTTTAATACGTTTTGAATGACATTTCTTGTAAGTGTAACTTTTATTTATTAAACCACAACTTCCTTTACGGTACATCACTATTGTGGGATCATTTCATTTTTCCGGTGGTTAACTGTTGCCGTGGAAACTGGGGGAGCCCAGAACCTGTGAGGTTGGAGATAGTTCCGGTAAAGGCCCTGGCTGGGGTTCAGCCACAAGCCAACAAAGCTTATCTGTCTGGTAAGCGCGCAATCTTTACGGTGTTCCCTATCGGTGGCGGTTCTTTCTTTCCAGTGTGCCATCATATGGGTAACTCTCAGTATAATACGGTACATCACTATGTGAGTCTTTTTTCTTTGGGATCTCTATACCACTTCGTCAATTGGGAGGATCTTCACCCCTGATGTCGATAGCAGTTCCATTGTAAAGACCCTGGCTGGGGTTCAGCCGCAAGCTTAATTTGCTTGCCTTCTGGAAAGCACACATCCTAATTAATTTTTCATCGGTGGTGGTTACGTTTAGCTTCACTGCATCGTTTACTTTCACAATTTATATTCCATACAATTTGAGGACTTTTCTATGGACTTTTATTGTCTGGTCTTGTTAATATTGAATATCAATTTCAATTCTCACTTCATCAGCGCAACTAACCCCTTTTTCTGTATTCCTGTGTGTATATCACAAATTTGTTGCAGCTCACTTTATTATTCTTATTTAGATGTGTTAATTTTTTAGCGCGGTAACACTTTACCTATATTGTCTGTGTCTATAAACAAAGGCAGCACTGCTCGGGATGAGGAGCCAGGAGCGCAAGAGGAGGAGCTTCGAGGCAGGTAAATTTAACAAGTTTGACAAAATAAAAATATTGGGCTGGATTCACAAAGAGTTACGCCGGCGTATCATTAGATACGCCGACGTAACTCGGAATCTAAGCCCGTCGTAAGTGTATGCTCAAACTGAGATACACTTAAACCTAGCTAAGATACGACGGCCTGCGCCGTCGTATCTTAGGGTGCAATTTTTCCGCTGGCCGCTAGGTGGCGCTTCTGTTGATTCCAGCGTAAAATATGTAAATGACTAGATACGCCGAAATTACGAACGTACGCTTGCCCGTCGCAGTAAAGATACGCCGTTTCCGTAAGAGGTACGCTGCTTAAAGATAAAGCTGCCCCCTAGGTGGCGTAGCCAATGTTAAGTATGGCCGTTGTTCCCGCGTCGAAATTTGAAAATTTTACGTCGTTTGCGTAAGTCGTCCGTGAATGGGGCTGGACGTAATTTACGTTCACGTCGAAACCAATACGTCCTTGCGGCGTACTTTGGAGCAATGCACACTGGGATATGTACACGGACGGCGCATGAGCTGTTCGTAAAAAAACGTCAATCACGTCGGGTCACCAATCATTTACATAAAACACGCCCCCCTCATCCTCATTTGAATTAGGCACGCTTACGCCGGCCCCATTTACGATAAGCCGCCGTAAGTTAGGAGGCAAGTGCTTTGTGAATACAGCACTTGCCTCTCTGACTTAAGGCGGCGTAGCGTAAATACGCTACGCCGCCGTAAAAATGCGCCGATCTACGTGAATCCAGCCCGCTATAATGGTTATAATTATATAATATATATAAAAAAATGACTTTACAGTCACTGTGACTTACGGCTAGACTCACTGGGTGATAAGGAAAGGATATTGGCAAGTACATGTTGCTTTGATGAAATGATGCAGAAAAGCCTGAGGCTCTCTTTACCCTATTGAGGCTCTCTTTACCCTATTGAGGCTCTCTTTACCCTATTGAGGCTCTCTTTACCCTATTGAGGCTCTCTTTACCCTATTGAGGCTCTCTTTGCCCTATTGAGGCTCTCTTTGCCCTATTGAGGCTCTCTTCACCCTATTGAGGCTCTCTTCACCCTATTGAGGCTCTCTTCACCCTATTGATATATAGGCGGTGTTGTGCTTTGACCATTTTAGTGATACAAATTTCCTTATATGGCTGATTCATGCCCATTTGGTGGAGCAACCTGAAAGTCGGCACGACTTTGCCAGGCAACTTCGAGTCAACTTCAAGGAATTTCTGGGCAACCTTCCTGTAATGTTGGATCCAAATCATAAGATAATAAGACAATAAGATAAGGATCCGACTTGGAGGCAACTTCTTTTAAATCTATGGATAGAAGTTAGCTAGAATTCGCTTTGAAGCAGTAAAGGAACGTTTTCGGAAGTCGGAGAGACTTCAGTAGTGTACATGAAGACGGCTCTTATTCACTTCAATGCAATTTCTTATGTCCAGTGACTTGGGGCAACTTGAGGTCTGACAAGTCGGATCCCAAGTCGCTGTAGTGTGAACCAGCCCTTAGAGGGTTATGCATGTCCAGTGGGAATTTCTTTAATAAACTTTTATATTACAAAAAAGTATATAGAGGAAAACAAAGACCCTTCTGCCCCCCCCCCCCCCCACCGCATGGGAGAAAGATGTCTTGGGCCCCTTTCCCACTACTGTGATTTTGACGCAATTTCAGGGAGACTTAAGGTCTATGAACCTGAACTTGCAACCAGTCGGACCAAAGTAGTGCAGGGACTACTTTGAAGTCGGCATGACTTGAAGTCATACGAATATGAATGGTTGTCATTGGAAATCATTACGAACGACTTGTCATGCTACTTTGCAGTCCCAAATCGTAGGACAGGTTGTACAAGTGTGAAAGGGGCCTAAGGCTGGGTCTACACTAGGTGCGACCAGCAGCAGGGGGTCTGGTGCATCCCTGTTTTCTATTTTAGGTGCGAATCAGATCCAAAGTTTGGCCTTAATTCGGACCTGAAAAGAAGCCAAAGACGCACAGGACCCTTTTCCAGTGTGGACAGTGGCCGCCCCGAAGCTGTGTGAACCGACTCCATTGAGAGCCGGTCACAATCTCCTGTCATGCGAATTGGTTGCGGGTCAATTCATAATAGTGTGGACCCAGCCTTACACTCTGGATTCCAGCTAATCTATGTTTTTATTGAAAGAATTGTGGGTTTCATCATGCAGATCACTCACATGTACTCCTGAGGAAGATCATTTGAAACACGTTATGTATACATGTGGATTATATTTGACATTTTATTGTTTGTTCTCTGAAGTATGGATTTTGAATTTTATTGAATGCAAAAATAAAATTCATGGTTTTTATATATGCAATGATCTTTTTACTTCTACATGTCCCTCAAAAAAGTCTATGGGCACTTATATAGTTGTCTCTGTACACGACTTTACAATCACCTTAATGTCAATGTGGCTTTACTCGCCAACATATCAATAATGGAAAGGAACATTGTTATTTTTTGCCAGATCCCACCTCAACCTAAAGCTGGCCTTATTTGTAGCCAATTCAGCAGGATGCAAACCATGGGTGATCCTGACGGCACCACCCATTTCAACAAACTTCTTTTGCAAAATCGAAGGCGTGGGGTGAAAAAATTGTCGGCTAAACAGTGACTGTATCCTATCAGATTCACTGTGGATGTCTGCATACAATACCCAGCAGGGGAGATTCCACCATCCATGCTAAACAACTAAGCTTACCGAGAGATCCTGAAATTAAAAAAAAAAAATAACAAAAAGTTGATACTTTGTCATTTGTGGCATGCTTGAGGGTGGAAGTGGTTTTGTGCATTCTGGACTTGTTTTTCCTATATTGGACCAGCTTCAATGTTCTGGAAGCCTAAATCCACCAAAGATCATTTTTTCCCTCATCCCTCTAAACCAGTGGTTCTGTGGCTGCTCCTGGAGCCTGTGGCCGCCCCAGCAAGGCTGTTCCTGGAGCCCACGGCCGCTCACTCAGCCTCTTCGCAGCCGCCCATACAGTTTACCTCATGACTGGGGGGCAGAGACTAGAGGTCAGCTGACTGGTGCGTAATATGAAGTGGGAGGGGCTGGAGGAGACCCTATCTCCTGATTTCAGCATAGGTGTCACTGCTGCGAGACACCACCAATTCAGAGACATAGTGAAGCCAGACACACAGTGAGTAACACTACCTGTGATAAGAGTTGCCATTACAAGTCCCCACTACAGTTCTCAGATCAGCAGATGACCTTGATCAAGAGCATCTAAGTTGGGTGATCAGAATCCCCCCAGCACTGCCACTGATCCTATTCCTCTCACTCACCCACCCCCCCACCAGAACTGCTACCTCATCCCACCACCCCCCCACCACCAGCACTGCCACTCATCCCAACTCCCCACCAGCACTGCCACTCATCCCAACTCCCCACCAGCACTGCCACTCATCCCAACTCCCCACCAGCACTGCCACTCATCCCAACTCCCCACCAGCACTGTCACTCATCCCAACTCCCCACCAGCACTGTCACTCATCCCAACTCCCCACCAGCACTGTCACTCATCCCAACTCCCCACCAGCACTGCCACTCATCCCAGTCCCCCCACCAGCACTGCCACTCATCCCAACTCCCCACCAGCACTGCCACTCATCCCAGTCCCCCCACCAGCACTGCCACTCATCCCAACTTACCTCCAGCACTGTCACTCATCCCAACTCCCCACCAGCACTGCCACTCATCCCAGTCCCCCCACCAGCACTGCCACTCATCCCAACTCCCCACCAGCACTGCCACTCATCCCAACTCCCCACCAGCACTGCCACTCATCCCAACTCCCCACCAGCACTGCCACTCATCCCAGTCCCCCCACCAGCACTGTCACTCATCCCAGTCCCCCCACCAGCACTGCCACTCATCCCAGTCCCCCCACCAGCACTGCCACTCATCCCAGTCCCCCCACCAGCACTGCCACTCATCCTAGTCCCCCCACCAGCACTGCCACTCAACCCAGTCCCCCCACCAAGGAGTATGAGAAGGAATACAAATAGAGAATACATAGAAGGGAGAGGAAAAGAGGGGGAGGAAAAAATAAAAAGGGAGAGAAAGAATAAGAGAAAGAACAACAAACACAGCTAGAGAGAGAGATTGGGGGGTATACAATTAGAAGAGAGGGATAAAAGGGAAAGAAAGGAGAACAAAGTGTACCATAAGAAGTTTTAATACTGTGCGAGTGGAAGGGACTCAGGGAGCGCTAAATGTCCGTGGGTTAGGGGCGCAAATTACTCGTCTTACTTTGGGTGCCGACAACCCACGCTACGAAAATGTTACGGTTAGGGGTCCCCACAACTTGGGGAAATTTTATCAAGGGGTCACGGCACTAAAAAGGGTTGAGAACCACTGTCGAAGCCATCCTGCCAGCTGATCAAATTTCATTAGCAGGTGAAGTCAGGTATACTCACCCGATTCCCTCCATCCAGAAGGAAATGATTTCTATCTGTAGAGACCACAAATCGGTGCTACACAAAAACCCTCGCCAGCTAATCCCTTTTACTCTCCTTGGTCTGCCATGTGTCCTCTTCTGGATCCTCTGCTGAACAGCCAATGGGAATTGTCCATATCCTGCTGGCAGCGATGTGGGCACCTGGAAGAAGGACCCATCTAGGGAGTAGATCATGGGTGTCAAACCTGCGGCTCTCCATCTACTGTGGAACTACAAGTCCCATCATGCCTCTACCTTTGGAAGTCATGCTTCCAACTGTCAGCTTTGCAATGCCTCATGGGGACTTTCCTTGCAATGCCTCATGGGTCCTGTAGTTGCACAACAGCTGGAGGGCCGCAGGTTGGACCCCCATGTAGATGATCATCCACTTCTTGGATGAGAAGGACCCAGTGTTGGATGATCATGGGAGTGTGGTTTAAGAGAAATAAAAAAATAGGTTTATTTTTTATTTATTTTTGATTAACCCAGTGAACAGATAAAGGGGAAGGAGGGAGAGGGCTCACTTATATCCCGGAGTTGGGCTTTAAAGTTCCTTGCATGAAGAGTTTCATTTCCTTGCAATTCAGCAACAGATATTGAGGATGTAAAGTATTTTATTACAACATTGGAAGTGATCATGTGATTATGGTAAAGAAAGAACCTCCTGCATAGCTGTGATTAAGAAAGAGTGAGTGTTGAAATTCTGCATGTGTTCTGATGATGCTGAGCAAACACTTTGTATTGGACAGATACGGACGCAATGCTGCGGATTTTGTATTGGCCTTGTTGGTTCTCTTTCTCAGACTGACTGCTAAAGGTGGCCACGCATGTACAGATATGATCATTTAACCATAGCTTCCAACTGACCCCGATTTCAAGGGACTGTCCCTGATTTCGAACAAAAGTCCCTCTTTCCCCCTCATTTTGGTCTGATCTATATAGTTGTATATAAAATGCACTATGTATCCTTCAAAAAAAGTGTTTCCCAGCGCTAAACCTTTCATCCAATTTCTAAATTGCTGCATTAGTAAATTTCAAAAGCCAATATAAAGGAATAGTAGTGGTTAAAAAAAAAGAAGCACTTATGGGTTTAAAGTGGAGTTCCACCCAAAAGTGGAACTTCCGCTTAATCCACTTCTCGCCCCCTTAAATGCCACATTTGGCATGCAATTTATTTGGGGGGGAGTGTGGGCTTCAGGAGAAGTGGGACAGGAAGTCCTTCCGCCGAGGGGGTGCATAGGCAAATAGTCTAATCGCCTTTCTGCAGCCCCTCCCTGTAGGCGATCGCCTGGGACACGTGACAGGTCCCAGGCGATCGCCTGTCCAATCAAATGGCACAGCGCCGCTCGCGCATGCGCAGTGGGGGCCCGGCCGTGAAGCCGAAAGCTGTCACGGCCGGGTGCCCACACTTAGAATGAAGACGCCGGCTGGAGAGGAGGGGAGCCCCGGCTGGAACGTGTAGCAGGTGAGTGTATGTTTATTAAAAGTCAGCAGCTACACTTTTTGTAGATGCTGACTTTTAACCACTTCCATACTGGGCACTTAAACACTCTCCTGACCAGACCAATTTTCAGCTTTCAGGGCTCTCACACTTTGAATGACAATTACTCAGTCATGCAACACTGTACCCAAATGATTTTTTTGTCCTTTTTTTCCCACAAATAGAGCTTTCTTTTGGTGGTATTTGATCACCTCTGTGTTTTTTATTTTTTGCGCTATTAATGAAAAAAGACCGAAAATTTAGAAAAAAAATGTTTTTTTCTTAGTTTCTGTGATAAAATTTTGCAAAATATTAATTTTTCTTCATAAATTTTGGCCACAATTTATACTGCTACATGTCTTTGATAAAAATAACCCAAATTTTTTGGAAATTATTTGGTCTGTGTGAAAGTTTTAGAGTCTACAAGCTATAGTGCAAATCATAATAAATTATCGCATCTGATCACACCTGATGTTTTGAAGGCCTATCTCATTTCTTGAGACCCTAACAAGCCAGGAAAGTACAAATGCCCCCCAAATAACCCCTTTTTGGAAAGTAGACATCCCAAGGTATTTAGTAAGAGGCATGGTGAGTTATTTGAAGTTGTAATTTTTTTCCCAAAACACTTTGCAAAATTAAGATTTTTATTTTTTATTTAAAAAATTTCTCAAAAGTGTCATTGTAATAGCTTATTTCTCTCACATGGCATGTGCATACCACAAATGACACCCCAAAATACATTCTGCTACTCCTCCTGAGTAAAACGATACCCCATGTGTGAGACTTTTCCACTGCCTGGCCACATATCGATGCCCAACCTGCAGGGAGCGCCATCAGGGGTTTTAGGAGCATAAATTGCACATCTAACTAGTTGACAACCTATTACACGTTTGAAGGCCCTGGAACACCAGGACAATGGAATTACCCACAAAATGACCCCATTTTGGAAAGCTAACACCCCAACGTATAATCTATGAGGCATAATGAGTCTTTTGAACGGTTCATTTTTTTCCAGAAGTTTTTGGAATATGTGGAAAAAAAATGAAAACGCATTTTTTTTACACAAAGTTGTCCATTGATAAGATATTTCCAACACATAGCATGTACATAGCAAAAATGACACCCCAAAATACATTCTGCTATTCCTCCTGAGTAAAACGATACCCCATGTGTGAGACTTTTTCACTGCCTGGCCACATACAGATGCCCAACATGCAGGGAGCGCCATCAGGGGTTTTAGGAGCATAAATTGCACATCTAACTAGTTGACAACCTATTACACGTTTGAAGGCCCTGGAACACCAGGACAATGGAATTACCCACAAAATGACCCCATTTTGGAAAGCTAACACCCCAACGTATAATCTATGAGGCATAATGAGTCTTTTGAACGGTTCATTTTTTTCCAGAAGTTTTTGGAATATGTGGAAAAAAAATGAAAACGCATTTTTTTTACACAAAGTTGTCCATTGATAAGATATTTCCAACACATAGCATGTACATAGCAAAAATGACACCCCAAAATACATTCTGCTATTCCTCCTGAGTAAAACGATACCCCATGTGTGAGACTTTTTCACTGCCTGGCCACATACAGATGCCCAACATGCAGGGAGCGCCATCAGGGGTTTTAGGAGCATAAATTGCACATCTAACTAGTTGACAACCTATTACACGTTTGAAGGCCCTGGAACACCAGGACAATGGAATTACCCACAAAATGACCCCATTTTGGAAAGCTAACACCCCAACGTATAATCTATGAGGCATAATGAGTCTTTTGAACGGTTCATTTTTTTCCAGAATTTTTTGGAATATGTGGAAAAAAAAATGAAATCGCATATTTTTTACACAAAGTTGTCCATTGATAAGATTTTTCCAACACATAGCATGTACATAGCAAAAATGACACCCCAAAATACATTCTGCTATTCCTCCTGAGTAAAACGATACCCCATGTGTGAGACTTTTTCACTGCCTGGCCACATACAGATGCCCAACATGCAGGGAGCGCCATCAGGGGTTTTAGGAGCATAAATTGCACATCTAACTAGTTGACAACCTATTACACGTTTGAAGGCCCTGGAACACCAGGACAATGGAATTACCCACAAAATGACCCCATTTTGGAAAGCTAACACCCCAACGTATAATCTATGAGGCATAATGAGTCTTTTGAACGGTTCATTTTTTTCCAGAATTTTTTGGAATATGTGGAAAAAAAAATGAAATCGCATATTTTTTACACAAAGTTGTCCATTGATAAGATTTTTCCAACACATAGCATGTACATAGCAAAAATGACACCCCAAAATACATTCTGCTACTCCTCCTGAGTAAAACGATACCCCATGTGTGAGACTTCTACACAGCCTGACCACATATAGAGATCCAACATGCAAGGAACACCGTCAGGTGTTCCAGAGACACATAGCATGCACATACCAAGAATTACACCCCAAAATACATTATGCTGAGCAAAGCGTAAACAAAAGATTACCTTGGTAATAGTAGCGCAGTTCTACACAGCAGGATAGCACTGGTCCAGGCAGCAGGCAGGGACTGGTCAGCAACGTCCAGGCAGGGATACTGCAGGTGGTCAGTTCATGCAACAGGCAGAGGCATGATGGCATAGGTCCTACAGGCAGCAGGAGGGCCTCGTTCAGGACAGAATGGGGACAGGGGTAGAGGCTTCTCCCACCCAAATCTCTTTGAAGCCTCCGGGCAACCAGACCCTAATCTAGCATGAGAAAACAAAAAAGTTTTCTTCATCCAGAAAAACTTTTCTGGCGCCCCTCACATATGTGAGACCCCTGTGTTGAATCCCACTAGTCCAGTAGCAGGGTACAAGATCAGTCCAAGAGGCAGGCAAAAGGCATGGTCAAACAGTCCGAGGTCAGTTCCAGATCAGGCAGAGGCAGTACAGAATCGTTAGGCAGAAGAATGGTCGAAAAACAGTCCAGGGTCAATTCCAAATCGGGCAGCGGTATTACAAAATCATTAGGCAGAAGGGTGGTCCAATAACAAGCCGGGGTCAGTTACAAAGCAGGCAGTGGCATAAGGGGTGAGAAGGCAGGAACGGAGGATTACGTTTACCATACTAAACTAATACTTTAGTTTAGTATGGTAACGTTTGAAACAGTCAATTATACAGAGGCCTGGTTGTGAAGGACACTCTGCACAATAATAAACTGTGTCCCGTCTGACTCCTACACTGGCACACACTCTACATTTTTTTTGAGCTCGTCTGCCTGATGCTGTGGGAGGGACCTTATCCGGGAAGTGCCGTTCGGAGAGCCGACTTAGGACATCTGATCGGATGTGTTGGGGCAGGTCGTCCGGGAATATCAGGGTAGTGGTAATTTCCTCCAGGTAGCCAAGGAAGGGTAGGGGGTTTTGGGTGGATTTGCGGTAAATAATATGGGAGTTGTAGACGGCCAAATGAAAAAAATAAATTGCTACTTTCTTGTACCAATGGTACATGCGTCTTGTGGGTAGATATGATTCCATCATTTGATCATTTAGGTCGACTCCCCCCATGAACAAATTGTAGTCCTGAATGCAGGTGGGTTTTTGGATGGTGGTGCCACGCCTTCTGCGGGTTTCTACCAAGGAATCGTTGTGGATGGACGACAACATGTACACGTCTCTTCTGTCCCTCCACTTCACTGCCAGAACCTCCTTGTTGCGCAGACTCGCCGATTCCCCTTTCTTCAGCTTTGTATTCACAAGGCTTTGAGGAAAGCCTATCCGGTTCTTTCTGGCGGTGCCACATGCTGGCGTCTTCTTTCGGTGCAGGTTGTGGAACAGAGGAAGAGACGTGTAGAAATTGTCCACGTACAGGTGGTATCCTTTATCCAGGAGGGGGGTGATGAGTTGCCAGACAACTTTTGCACTTGATCCCAAGTAGTCTGGGCAATCGGGGGGATTCAGCTGGGTGTCCTTCCCTTCGTACACCAAAAAGGAATACAAGTACCCTGTGGCTCGTTCACATAACTTGTACATCTTCACCCCATAGCGGGCTCTTTTGCTTGGCATAAACTGTTTGATCTTAAGTCGGCCACAAAATTTTACTAGGGACTCGTCGACACAAATGTGTTGTTCCGGGGTATATATTTGGGGGAATAATTCTGAAAAATAATCTAATAAGGGGCGAATTTTGAAAAGCCTATCAAAATTTGGGTCATTTCGGGGAAGGCACTGGGTGTTATCATTGAAGTGGAGGAACCTCAGGATCATGAAATATCGGTTTCGGGGCATTGATGCAGAAAAGACGGGCATATGATAAATGGGGCGTTTGGACCAAAATGAATGTTTTTCGTTTTTTGGGTTGAGTCCCATACAAAAGGTGAGGCCTAAAAAAATTCTGAACTCCTCCACTGTTAGATCTCTCCAATTGTAGGGACGGGCATAGGACGATGTGGGGTTGTTGGTGATAAACTGTTGGGCATATAGGTTGCACTGGGCCACAACGCTAGAAAGCAGTTCCTCAGTAAAAAATAAATTGAAAAAATGTATTGGGGAAAAATTGTCCGTGTTTACCTGGACTCCTGGCTGGGCAGTAAAAGGGGGAATGTTGGCTTCTCCGGAATTTGGAGGAAGCCACAAGGGGTACTGAAGGGCATAGGGAAGGCTTGCATGGGTCCTTGGCCTTTGCTGCCGAGGTACTGCAGTGCTGGTGGATGGCACGACGGGGCTGGTGGATGGCATGACGGGGCTGGTGGATGGCATGACGGGGCTGGTGGATGGCATGACGGGGCTGGTGGATGGCATGACGGGGCTGGTGGATGGCACTGCCTCACCAGAGCGCCTTCTTTTGGCGGGCTGATTATCTTCCCCCTCTGAGCCTGTATCGGTTCCACTGCTGTAGACTGGCTCGTAGTCTACATCCACATCCGAATCCAGCTGTGAATCGGAAGACGAGAGCTCCCCGTTGCTCTCGTCACTTGCGGCAATAATTGCAAATGCCTGCTCGGTGGAATAGAGACGCTTAGACATTGTTGCTGGCGACAGATGTGCACTGAGGCGACACAGATGGGCAGAGATGGGTACTGAGGTGGCAGAGATGGGTACTGAGGTGGCAGAGATGGGTACTGAGGTGGCAGAGATGGGGTGGAATAGATGTGCACTGATGAGGCGGCACAGATGTGCACTGATGAGACGGCACAGATGTGCGATGATTGATTGCACAGATGTGCACTGATGAGGCGGCACAGATGGCACTGATGAGGCGGCTCAGATGGCACTAATGTGGCGAAACAGGTGGGCACTGAGATGGGTACTGATGTGCACCGATGAGGCGGCACAGATGTGCACTGAGGTGGCACAGGTAGGCACTGATGAGGTGGCACAGGTAGGCACTGATGAGGTGGCACAGGTAGGCACTGATGAGGTGGCACAGGTAGGCACTGATGAGGTGGCACAGGTAGGCACTGATGAGGTGGCACAGGTAGGCACTGATGAGGTGGCACAGGTAGGCACTGATGAGGTGGCACAGGTGGGCACTGAAAAGTACTGAGGTGGCAGGTGGGCACTTAGCACAGGTGGGCACTTAGCACAGGTGGGCACTTAGCACAGGTGGGCACTTAGCACAGGTGGGCACTTGGCAGAGGTGGGCACTGGGGGCACAGGTGGACACTGGTATCACTGGGCACTGATTGGGCACGTTTTTTTTTTTTCACATTAGATGCTTTTTTTTACTCACAGACAGACAATCTCTCTCCTCACACGCGCTGTGTGTGTGAGGAGGGAGAGCCGGCAATGAGAGATGATCTCATATGTTTACATTTGAGATCATCTCTCATTGGCCACAGAATCGCGCTGTAAATAGCCGCTGTGATTGGCTATTTACCGCGATCTGTAATTGGCTGTGTCCAAGGGACACGGCCAGTACAGGAGTTCCCCGATGCGCGCTCGGGAGCGCGCGCGGGGAACGAGGAAAGGGGCGGCCGTAAAAACACGGCCTCCCAGAGATTCAGAGCCACCCGACGGCCGTACAAAGTCGTACAGCCGTCGGGAACTGGTTAATAAACATTACAAATGAGTGGAACACCCTTTTAACTTTAATCTATTTATGTGTGAAATTCTTCTATAATAAGGCTTACCTGTAGGTATAAAAGAATATCTCCTAAACCTGTACGGTTTAGGAGATATTCCCCTCACAATGCGCCGCTGATTGCAGCGTATATATATGCGGGTTTACAACCGCTTTAAGTATGGATGTCGTTCCCGCGTCGAATTTTAAAAGTTTTAAGTCGTTTGCGTAAGTCGTCCGTGAATGGGGCTGGACGTAATTTACGTTCATGTCGAAACCAATAAGTCCTTGCGGCGTAGTTTGGAGCAATGCACACTGGGATATGTCCACGGACGGCGCATGCGCCGTTCGTAAAAAACGTCAATCACGTTGGGTCACGATTCATTTACATAAAACACGCCCCCCCTGTTCCTCATTTGAATTAGGTGCGTTTAGGCCGGCCCATTTACGCTACGCCGCCGTAACTTAGGACACAAGTGCTTTGTGAATACAGCACTTGCCTCACTAACTTACAGCGGCGTAGCGTAAAGGCGTAGCGTAAATACGATACGCTACGCCGGCTAAAACATACGCCGCCCTACGTGAAACCAGCTATTAGAGAGCAACCACATAGGTTTTGTGTGTTTCCTCTAACTTATTAAAGCATAGCTGATGCAACCATATTCATGAATACTACTACTAGTTCATATCTGAAGTCACTGGTGTTTCCTGTAAATGACCTGACTTTGTTTTGTGAATGAAATCAGCGCGCTCTGTCCAGACGTTAAAATGTAGGTGTTTTCCAGATTACTAAAAAAAATAAAAATAAAAAAAGGAATGCATGTTTTGCTGTGTAAGCAACTCTTCTCTAATTGAGCAATACAATCGGCTTACGCATATTCATGACTTCCTTCATTTATTTTTGTTTACTTTTTTGGGTTGAAGTTACCAAATCGGACAATTAGGCAATCGTGTTTATGACCAGAACAAGAAAAGTAATAAGCCATTGAAAAAAATAACAACTTAGGAAATGGTGGGAAAAGATTAGAACCTTTGATTTTCTTTACAGCTTCCGTTTAACTTCTTACCCACTTTATTCAGAACAAAAAAAAAAAAACATAAAAAATAATAACGTAGTGTTTCCATAAAAGTAAGGAAAGCGTAAAAAATAATAAAAGTCCCTTTTGGACCTCGGAAAACAAAACAAGTTAATAGATCCAAACTATCAAATGGAACAGTTGCAGGTTGGGATGCAGAACGGGTCCCTGTATTAAAATTTGGACAATTCTTCACTTGTTGAATTTTTCTGATCTCTTTCAGAAGAAAAGCGATGGATTTAAAGGCGGGCCAGGTCGACCTTCCACTCCAGAGACAATGCTTTAAAGTGGCTGTAAAGGCTAATGCCGCATACACACAACATTTTTTAAATTGGCCATTAACCACTTAAGGACCGCCTAACGCCGATATACGTCGGCAGAATGGCACGGCTGGGCACAATCACATACCTGACCGCAGGACCCGATCGCTGCCAGAGTCCCGCGATCGGTCCCCGGAGTTGAAGAACAGGGAGCGGTGAGTGTAAACACAGCTTCCCCGTTCTTCACAGTGGCGCTGTCAGTGATCCTCTGTTCCCCGATATAGGGAAAGGCTATCAATGACGTCACACGTCCAGCGCCGCCCCCCTACAGTTAGAAACACATATGAGGTCACACTTAACCCCTTCAGCGCCCCCTTGTGGTTAACTCCCAAACTGCAATCGTCATTTTCACAGTAAACAATGCATTTTTATAGCATTTTTTGCTGTGAAAATGACAATGGTCCCAAAAATGTGTCAAAATTGTTTGATGTGTCCGCCATAATGTCGCAGTCACGAAAAAAATCGCTGATCGCCACCATCAGTAGTAAAAATGCAATAAAACTATCCCCCATTTTGTAAACGCTATCAATTTTGCGCAAACCAATCGATAAACGCTTAATGCAATTTTTTTTTTACCAAAAATAGGTAGAAGAATACGTATCGACCTAAACTGTGGAAAAAAAAACGTTTTTTTATATATATTTTTGCGGGATAATTATTATAGCAAAAAGTAAAAAAATATTGCATTTTTTTTCAAAATTGTCGCTCTATTTTTGTTTATAGCGCAAGAAATAAACACTGCAGAGATGATCAAATACCACCAAAAGAAAGCTCTATTTGTGGGGAAAAAAAACACCAATTTTGTTTGAGAGTCACGTCGCACGACCGCGCAATTGTCAGTTAAAGCGACGCAGTGCTGAATCGCAAAAAGGGGCCTGATCCTTTACCTGCATTTTGGTCCGGGTCTTAAGTGGTTAAAAATGATCGTGTGACGGCTCCAGAGCACTTTTCTCAACGTGAAAAATGGGCATTAAAAATTTAGAACATGCTTTATTTTTTTTTGTTGTTTTTCACGTCATGAAAAGTAATCTTGTGTAGTGTGTAAGCTTTAACGACGGGGAAAAAACGCACATGCTCAGAAGCAAGTTATGAGAAGAGAAATTTGCATAATCAGCCCTAAGGGTGGCGCCGAATGTAACTTCCCCTTTATAGTGCCTTTGTACGTGTTGTACGTCGCCACGCTTTGCTCGAGCATTTTTTTTTTCACGATCGTGTGTATGCAAGGCAGGCTTGACAAGAATCACGTTGAGAAAAAACTTTTTTTTTTTCAATGACATGAAAAATAGTCGTGTGTACACGGCTTTACAGACCACTTTCACCTACAGGTAAGCCTAGATTAAGGCTTACCTGTAGGTGCAAGAAATATCTCCTAAACCTACATGGTTTAGGAGATATTTACAATTCCCCGTACGGCAAAGTCTTCCATACATGCACCAGTGTATTCGGCCCATGTGCACTCTAGAAAGGGCAAGCCGTGTCCTTTCCAGATGGGATCATGCCGTGACTGCCGTCTCCCGCATGCACGCGACTTCGGCCAGTCACAGAGCCAGAGTTCGCGGCCCCAGAAGGAAGAGGGGTGAAGAATGGACGCTTCCAGCCAGGGAGGAAATCGGGGACATTGCAGGCTTCGGTTTCAGGTAAGCGACACATAATGGGCTACTATGTGATGCATAGTAGCCCATTATGCTTTACCTTTGCAGGGAAACAAAGAGGAAGTAAAACCCATCAGGGTTTACTTCCTCTTTAATGCCTTGTGTTAATATAGAAGAAACTTTCAATCCTTTCTGTTCTTTTTGGTAAAAAAAAAAGGGAAACTCATCTTTCTGCACTCTAAGGCCGGATTCACACTAGTGCGGTGCAAATTTCAGCTCTCTTATCTCTGCAGAGAGATAAAAGAACTGTTCAGCAGATCATCTCCGTTTTAGATGCGGATTGGGAGACCTGGGAGAGGGGAGGGGGGAAGTGTATTGAGGTGAAGGAGACACCTGAGCCGCACCGCAATGCCTAGAAAACGCACACGTTTTTTCGGCAATGCGCAGGGCGAATGCATCGCACATATGTGAACCAGCCTCATTGAAAACAATGTATTTAGAAATGTTCTGCGAATTGGATGCGGTTTAAGCCGCACTCAATTCACATAGGTGTGAACCCGGCCTAAAGGAACACTTCCAGATTAAATTCCCATTTGGGGTGTAAACTTCAGTTTTAACGCCGAAAGTCTACCTTCATTTAAGGCAGTGATCTCCAAACTGTGGCCATTTTCTTGGCTTTATCCGGCCCTTGGGGCACCATTCCTCCCAGTGGCATTAAAGAGGAACTGCAGTCTGCTCACATAATTTGTAATAAAAACATCTTTGCCATTCTGAGGCTTCCCTCCAACCGCTTTGCATATTATTTTATATATACTGTCATTCTGTACTTGCCAAATACGCTGCAATGACGGGACGCTGTTCCTCTCGTGGACACGAATGGTGGGGCATTATTCCTCTCATGCACACCAATGGTGGGGTATTGTTACCAGCGCCAGGACATTTTCTACTCCCACCGGACACAGTCCAGCCCCTCTTAAGGCTGAAGGACCGTAAACTGGCCCTTTGTTTAGAACATTTGGAGACCCTGGTTTACAGCATCCTTTCAGAACTGCAATTAGAGAAGGCATAATACGCTCTGGCCAGGACATTGCCGGACACCATCTTGAAAACTGATGCATAACAGAAACAGAGAAGAAATCAACCTCTTATTCATCATGAATTTTTTTTTTTTTTTTAAGGCTTAGATTATGGATGCAAATTCCCTTACATTTGACAACTGCTAGATTACCGTATTTATCAGGGTATTGCGCGCTCTGGCGTATAGCGCGCACCCCTAATGTTGACCCGACAACCTGTAAAAAAACGCATTTTATTACTTACAGTTTTGGTGTCTTGCCCGGCGTCCTTGTCCGGTGTCCGTCCGCGGCCTCGGTGGTAGCCTCCCGGCTTTTCCCGCGCTGTCTCCGAGTCGAATCCCCGCTTCCCGCGCTCAGTTTAAAGCCTCCGCCAACATATACCGAGCGCAGTACACTCGGGCACGTTCGGCCACGCTCGGCTTCTCACGCATAAACGTCACAGAGCGTGACTGCGAGCGAAGCCGAGCCTGCCCCGAATGTACCCTAGTGTACTGTGCTCTGTATATGTCGGCGGAGGCTTCAAACTGAGCGCGGGTATCGGCGTATATCGCGCACCCACGATTTTGCCCTGATTTTCAGGGCAAAAAAGTGCGCGGTATACGCCGATAAATAAGGTATATTCTTGGAGATCAAGCTCGTTGAATTTAGGACTTAAGGCAAAGTATTTCCTAGGCTCAATGTTTTCCAGTGACTGTAACCTAGAGCAGAGAACACCATGTCCAAGCAATCACTTATGCCTCGTTTCCACTGAGCGGATCAGTTCGGTACTTTATGGTACGCAATTTTGGGTGTTTCCATTATGACGGTGTGCCATAAAACCGAACCATACCACACCATTCTGGGTCCTGCTTCAGATGTGGGGCCATAGAAAATCGAACGGTTCGGTTAGGGCAGAGCTACAATACATTCCACTGATTGGTGGACACGCTAGGCATTTTTTCTAAACCCTGTATGGCCTCCGACGGTCCGACTTGTAGTGGAAACGTTCACCAGAATAGAATAGGCCTGACCATTCTAACCGTTCCAACCCGAACCGTTCCGCTCAGTGGAAATAAGGCATAAGATACTCCTGTCCTGGGGGCAAAACATCAGGAAGTCCACTCTATGACCAGAATAGAAGAGATCACACAGTGAGGAATACCTAATTTGTCCCTACATAAGAAACGCCAATGTGAACCCAGTCCAACACCTAAAGGCTATAGATAACATCAGGGGACTGGACTCTACTATAGCTTGTTTTGAGAAGCTCCTGTCATCCATAGGCAAAGGTATCTAGACATCTCATCCTTTGGGCTATTTTTTATGTGCTTTCTTCTCTTGAGAGTTATTCAGCAAAGTCACCTTCCAGTTCCTCCTTCACACTGACTGAAACCCCATTTTTAAGACCCTGAGGTGTGAACTGCAGAAGGGTGTGGAGGTAAAGGGCTTGAAGTTGGAAAGAATAGAATATTAAATGTAATATTAATATTGAAAGGCTGCCACAACCCCTGTTCCACACCGAGTCCATGGAAACCTTCATACTTTTTTCCAGGAACTGAAAAGCTTGCGTACACAATTCCCACACATTTAAAAAGAGAGAAAAAAGACACATCCAGCATGCCACATATAAACCAAACATGAAGGACAGGCAGACAAGGAAAAGGAAGTGAAAACCACAAAGAAGACACCCTAGAGTCAGAGCCAATGATGTCCCATATAGGATAGGGTGACCAGACATCCCCGGTTTCCAGGGACACTCCCTGGACTGAGGACACCATCACTGGATCAAGTCTGTCCGCGGTTTTGTCCCCGGATTGGAAATTTGGTGCCCCATCCCTCCCTTTTCAGCCTGACCGTAGCTGTTACAAGAATTGGAGACTTGCAGTACAAGGTCCTGTTTTGCAGCAGTTTGCAGGCCGGCTGTAACTTTAACCGCTTAACTACTTAAGCCCCGGACCTTTAGGCAGCTAAATGCCCAGGCCAGGTTTTGCGATTCGGCACTGCGTCGCTTTAACAGACAATTGCGCGGTCGTGCGACGTGGCTCCCAAACAAAATTGGCGTCCTTTTTTCCCCACAAATAGAGCTTTCTTTTGGTGGGATTTGATCACCTCTGCGGTTTTTATTTTTTGCGATATAAACAAAAATAGAGCGACAATTTTGAAAAAAATGCAATATTTTTTACTTTTTGCTATAATAAATATCCCCCAAAAACATATATAAAATTTTTTTTTTTCCTCAGTTTAGGCCGATACGTATTCTTCTACCTATTTTTGGTAAAAAAAAAATCGCAATAGGCGTTTATCGATTGGTTTGCGCAAAATTTATAGCGTTTACAAAATAGGGGATAGTTTTATTGCATTTTTATTATTTTTTTTTTTTTACTACTAATGGCGGCAATCAGCGATTTTTTTCGTGACTGCGACATTATGGCGGACACTTCGGACAATTTTGACACATTTTTGGGACCATTGTAATTTTCACAGCAAAAAATGCATTTAAATTGCATTGTTTATTGTGAAAATGACAGTTGCAGTGTGGGAGTTAACCACAGGGGGCGCTGTAGGAGTTAGTGTTCACTTGGTGTTTTTTTTACAACTGTAGGGGTGTGTGGCTGTAGGACTGACGTCATCGATCGAGTCTCCCTATATAAGGGATCACTCGATCGATGCAGCGCCATAGTGAAGCACGGGGAAGCCGTGTTTACATACGGCTCTCCCCGTTCTTCAGCTCCGGGGAGCGATCGCGACGGAGCGGCTATAAACGAACAGCCGTGCCGTCGTCCCGGATCGCTCCCCGAGGGAACCCGCCCGCCGCATGTAGCGGGGGTCCCGATCGGACCCCCCACCCGCTAGAAGGCAAGGACGTACATGTACGCCCATTTGCCTGTACGTGCCATTCTGTGGACGTACATTTACATGCGGCGGTCGGGAAGTGGTTAAGGACCGCCAAGCGACGATACACGTAGACAGAATGGCACAGCTGGGCACAAGGGCGTACAGGTACGTCCCCTTTAAGATCCCAGCCGCAGGGCGGCGGCGCGCTCGCGACCCGGTCCTGAGCTCCGTGAACGCGCGACCCGATCGCCGCCGGTGTCCTGCGATCAGGTCACAGAGCTGAAGAACGGGGAGAGGTAAGTGTAAACAAACCTCTCCCCGTGCTTCCTAGTGAGACCGTCACTGATCGTCTGTTCCCTGTCATAGGGAAAGACGATGAGTGACGTCACATGCCAGCCACGCCCCAACACAGTAAGAATCACACATTGGGTCACACTTAACCCCTTCAGCGCCCCCTACAGGTTAACCCCTTCACTGCCAGTGTCATTTTCACAGTAATCAGGGTATTTTTATAGCTCTGGTCGCTGTAAAAATGACAATGGTCCCAAAATAGTGTCAAAAGTGTCCACCATAATGTCTCAGTCACAATAAAAATAGCTGATCGCCGCCATTACTAGTAAAAAAAAAAATCAATAACATTCAGGTTACATTCTGGTGGACCAATGAAAACAATCCTGAGACCTTAATCCACATGCGCAATTAAGTATTAAACTGAACGTGAACAATGTACCTATTCAATTTAGATGAAGGATGAGAGAGATGTTATTGTAGTCTTGTCATAAGGCGACAACCCTGCTCCTCCATAGATACAGTACAGTAAGTTAAAGCGGGGGTTCACCCTAAAAAAAAAATTCTAACATTGCATGGAGCCGACCTATGAGACCGACAGTATGCTGTTTTTTTTTTTCTTGCGTACATACCATTTTAGTGCTATTCTCACCCCCGGCTTCCCCGCGGGAGTGGGCGTTCCTAATTACAGGCTGTGATTGACGTGCTTCCGACCGGCGTATACTGCGCGTCACCGAAAAAAGCCGAACGTCGGTGCGGCTCTATACGGCGCCTGCGCACCGACTTCGGCTTCTTTCGGCAACTCGTGACGCGCAGTATGCGTCGGTCGGAAGCACGTCAATCACAGCCTGTAATTAGGAACGCCCACTCCCACGGGAAAGCTGGGGGTGAAAATAGCTCTAAAATGGTATGTACGAAAGAAAAAAAAAAAAAACAACGGCATACTGTCGGTCTCATAGGTCGGCTCCATGCAATGTTAGAATTTTTTTTAGGGTGAACCCCCGCTTTAAAGGTGGCCAGGAAGTGTTTTACAGGCAGGATAACCAGGTGAAAAAAAAGTGAAAAAAAAATCATAAACAAGAAAACAGATGCAGCCGCCACATCCAAGAACTGGTAAAACAAATCGGTCGAGGGGGTTGTACACATGCTGCACCCACAATGCTTTGCTTCAAGGGTGCAGCAAATAGGGCCATGCCAGAACTGCATGCAAAGTATGATGGTGCAGGATTTTCATGACTGAGACCAGCAGTGAGGAGACAACATAGCCTCCTAGCCACCTGTCAACCATCCTCTGTGAAAAATGTTAAACTCTGTATCTAGAGCGGAGCCTATGACGTCATCATGCAAACAGAAGTATTGTAATCATTGGGTATACTGTGTGAAGCCGATGTTTTACCTCCTTAAGGGGGCAACACCTTGTCTTTTAATATAACATGTCTAATATAATACCTATCTTTTTATGTATGCTCCCTACTGCAGTAGTTATTAAAGCAGAACTAAACTCTATCGTTTTCAGCCAAGGGAGCTGCCAATTCTGGTCTCTGTTTGATCTTTAACTGCCATGGTGCTGCACATGTGATCAGTTATAACACAGGACATTTGATGGTTGAGAACACAACCAATGTGACAGTTACAGTGCCATTACAGTGTTGTTTTATTCTGAATTATATGTGATGGATCAGAACACAATAGTCTAAGTTGGTGAAGAAAAATTTGAAAAATATATACCGTATTTATCGGGGTATTGCGCGCTCCGGCGTATAGCGCGCACCCCTAATGTGGACCCGCAATTCCTGTAAAAAAATGTTTTATTACTTACAGTTTTGGTGTCTTGCGCGGCGTCCCTCGGCGGCCTCGTCGGGTCCGGTGTCCGTCTGCGGCTTCAGTGGTGTCCTCCCGGCTTCTCCCGTGCTGTCTCCCCGTCGAATCGCCGCTTCCCGTGCTCAGTTTGAACGCCTCCGCGGACGTATACCGAGTGCAGTACACTCGGCTACATTCGGCCAGGCTCGGCTTCGCTCGTGCTCACGCTCTGTGACGTTTATGCGCGAGCACAAGCGAACCTGAGCCTGGCCGAACGTAGCCGAGTGTACTGCACTCGGTATATGTCGGTGCAGGCATTCAAACTGAGCGGGGGAAGCGGGTATCGGCGTATATCGGGCACCCACGATTTTCCCCTTATTTTAGGGGGAAAAAATTGCGCGGTAAATGCCGATAAATACGGTACATAAAACTATTTTTCAGAAAGAAAAAAAAAATGATAATTGGCATGTGCATATGTATTCACCCCCTTTGTTTTGAAGCCCATAAAAATCTCTGGTGCAACCAATTACCTTCAGAAGTCACATAATTAGTGAAATGATGTCCACCTGTGTGCAATCTAAGTGTCACATGATCTGTCATTACATAGACACACCTTTTTGGAAGGCCCCAGGAGGCTGCAACACCTAAGCAAGAGGCACCACTAACCAAACACTGCCATAAAGACCAAGGAACTCTCCAAACAAGTAAGGGACAATGTTGTTGAGACGTACAAGTCAGGGTTAGGTTATAAAAAAATATCCAAATCTTTGCCGATCCCTAGGAGCCCCATCAAATCTATCATAACCAAATGGAAAGAACATGGCACAACAGCAAACCTGCCAAGAGACGGGCACACACCAAAACTCACGGACCGGGCAAGGAGGGCATTAATCAGAGAGGCAGCACAGAGACCTAAGGTAACCCTGGAGGAGCTGCAGAGTTCCACAGCAGAGACTGGAGTATCTGTACATAGGACGACAATAAGCCATACGCTCCATAGAGTTGGGCATTATGGCAGAGTGGCCCGAAGAAAGACATTACTTTCAGAAAAAAACAAAATGGCATGTTTTGAGTTTGCAAAAAAGGCATGTGGGAGACTCCCAAAATGTATGGAGGAAGGTGCTCTGGTCTGATGAGACTAAAATGAAACTTTTTGGCCATCAAAGAAAACGCTATGTTTGGTGCAAACATGGTGGTGGCAGCATCATGCTGTGGGGATGTTTTTCAGCAGTCGGGACTGGGAAACTGGTCAGAGTTGAGGGAAAGATGGATGGTGCTAAATACGGGGAAATTCTTGAACAAAACCTGTACCACTCTGTGTGTGATTTGAGGCTAGGATGGAGGTTCACCTTCCAGCAGGACAATGACCCCAAACACACTGCTAAAGCAACACTTGAGTGGTTTAAGGGGAAACATGTAAATGTGTTGGAATGGCCTAGTCAAAGCCCAGACCTCAATCTAATAGAAAATCTGTGGTCAGACTTAAAGATTGCTGTTCACAAGCGCAAACCATCCAACTTGAAGGAGCTGGAGCAGTTTTGCAAGGAGGAATGGGCAAAAATACCAGTGGTAAGATGTGGCAAGCTCATAGAGACTTATCCAAAGCGACTTAGAGCTGTGATAGCAGTAAAAGGTGGCTCTACAAAGCAATGACTTTAGGGGGGTAAATAGTTATGCACATTGACCTTTTCTGTTAATTTGTCCTATTTAATGTTTGCTTCCCAATAAAAAAAAAAATCTTCAAAGTTGAGGGCGTGTTCTGTAAATAAAATGATGCAAACACGAAAAATAACACGGGGGTGAATACTTTTGCAAAGCACTTTACATTCCCATCACATACCGGAAATATAACTGTTTTTTGAAACTGTTGAATTGATGGATTTATTTCCGCCTGGAATCACTGATCAATATTAGAATAGGCTATTTACGTATAGACATCACTAAAAATATGATCCACCGTATGTCGCTTTTCAGAGGGGCAGCAAAGGCTGCCGCCAGTGTAAACGAGTCCTAATTCATGGTAAACTGTGGGCCAGATTCTCAGAAGAGATACGACGGCGTATCTCCAGATACGCCGTCGTATCTCTGAGTTGCGCCGTCGTATCTATGCGCCTGATTCTTAGAATCAGTTACGCATAGATTTCCCTTAGATCCGACAGGCATAAGTCTTACGCCGTCGGATCGTAAATGCATATATCCGCTGGCCGCTAGGGGCATTCACGTCAAAACCAATACGTCCTTGCGGCGTATTAGGAGCAATGCACACTGGGAGATTTCCACAGACAGCGCATGCGCCGTTCGTGAAAAACGTCAATCACGTCAGGTCACAGAACATTAACATAAAACAAGCCCCCCTGTCCCACATTTGAATTAGGCGGGCTTACGCCGGCCGATTTACGCTACGCCGCCGCAACTTACGGAGCAAGTGCTTTGAGAATACTGCACTTGTCCGTCTAAGTTGCGGAGGCGTAACGTAAATCAGATACGTTACGCCTGCACAAAGTTACGCGCTACTACGAGAATCTGGCCCTGTATGTTTAACCTTTGTGAAACGGCGTCTTTATCACACTGCATGAGATATATTATATTCTAATGTCTGCCTTTCCCACCCAGCTCAATGAGAAACATGTGAAATGTTCTGATAAACAAATCATTCGTCCTTTGCCGTATTTCCTTTTCCCTTTCAGAACAAACTGGACAGGTGGCATTTAAACACTGAACAGAAAGTTCAAGTCAGTCAAGCTGATAATGAGGACAACGTTTCTGCAAATAACAAAGATCTCCTGAAAAGCGCACTTGACTTTTGTCCGTCAGCTCCCCTCCTGCTGAACGCGCACAGCGGACTGGCAGAAAGTCTTTTTGTTTGACAAGTTTAAGCTGAGAGGTTTATCTGCAGCGACTGTCAATCAGACACGGCATGGGGCCGTACACAATCCACAGAGCCACAGGGAGGTCAATGAACGATGTGCTTCTAGGCCAAAGCTGCCATCTTATAGATGTTTTTTTCTTATAATTGATTGCAAACAGTAAATCAAAGAGAAATCAAATGGAATTTACATGTAGTAAACATTTAAAGCTGAACTCCAGTGTCTCGTACTGGAATTGCTTACTCTGAAGTCACTACACTCTCTATGCTTCTCACAATGTGCGTTAGAAGCTGGAGTAAGACCAGTGGAGCCTGCCTCATTTCTTGGCTGGAGGACGTCCAGCATATTCTAGCACTTGGTTTCTCAAACAAGGTTCCATGGAATCCTAGGGTTCCTCTAGAGCAGTGGTTCTCAAAATGGGGTCGGGACCCCCTCGGGGGTCGAATGACGATTTTACAGTGGTCACCGAATACTGGGCTGTTCCTGAAACCGGAAGCGTGCTCTCCCAGGCTGTTCCTGGAGCCGTGGCCGCCCATTCAGTTCACGGCATGGCTGGGGGCCAGAGACTAAAGGTCAGCTGACCGTTGAGGAATGTGAAATGGGAGGGGCTGGAGGAGACCCTATCTCCTGAATGAGGCATAGGTGTCACTGCTAAGAGACACCTCAAAGTCGGAGACACAGTGAGTAATACTACCTGTGGTTATAGTTACCATTAAAGCCGGGTTCACACCTATGCAAATTGAGTGCGGCTTAAACCGCATCCAGTTCGCAGAACATTTCTAAATACATTGTTTTCAATGAGGCTGGTTCACATATGTGCGATGAATTCGCACTGTGCATTGCCGAAAATTGTGTGCGTTTTCTAGGCATTGCGGTGCGACTCAGGTGCAAATTCAGGCCCATTATCTTCTATGGGCACGCATCTGATTTGCAGATGTGTTCATTTCTCTTCAGGATTTGTCTCATTCACCTCAATACACTTCCCCCCTCCCCCTCCCCTCTACCAGGTCTCCAAATTCACAGCTAAAACGGAGCTCATCTGCTGAACATTCCTCTTATCTCTCTGCAGAGATAAGAGAGCTGAAATTTGCACCGCACAAGTGTGAATCCGGCCTAAAAGTCCCCACTACAGTTCTCAGATCAGCAGATGACCATAAACAAGAGCACCTAATTTTGGCTAATCAGAACCCCCCCCCCCCCCCCCCCCCCCCCAACACTGCCACTAATCCCCCCCCCCCCCCAACAGCACTGCCACTCTGATCCCATTTCCCCCACCCCTCACCAAGGAGTAAGAGAATGAATACAAATAGAAAAAAACATGGAAGGGAGAGGAAAAGAGGGGGAGGAACAAAGAAAGAAAAAAAAAAGAGAGAAAGAATAAGGGAAAGAACAAGAAAGACGGCTAGAGAGAGGGAAGGGGGAAACAAAGGAGAACAAAGAGAAAGAGTGGTACATTCTAAAATCTACCATAAGGGTTTTAATACTGTACGAGTAGAAGGGACCCAGGGAGCGCTAAATGTCCGTGGGTTAGGAGTGTAAATTACTTGTCTTGCCTCGGGTGCTGACAACCCACGCTACAAAAATAATTTTACTGTTAGGGGTCCCCACAACTTGGGAAATTTTATCAAGGGGGTCCCGGCATTAGAAAGGTTGAGAACCAATGTTCTAGAGGTTCCTTGAGCAATTTCTGCCTCTCGGATAAGTTCCCACTGACAACATTGATCTTTTTTAGCCATCTGTAAGGGGGTAATTCTTCCCGATGACCACAAGTGTAAAGGAGCATTCTTCCCACTGACCATCACACTAATGTATCATGAGTTGTCGATATAAATGCATATACTTTTAGCAGAAGGGCACAGACAGAATTCTCACCGCTCCAGGTGAGCCTCGTGATGATCAGGGGTTGTTGAACCACCAGGGTGCTGGCAATGCGGTAATGGCAAAAAACAAAAGAACAAAAGCTGGACAGCCGCACTCCAAAATTTTCTTTAAAAGAGATGTCTTTATTTTCAACTGTGCATACAGTCACTGCAAGCCCACAAAAATCAGTATGGCCAACGTTTCGCACTGGCGTCAGTGCTTAGCCATGACTAAGCACTGACGCCAGTGCGAAACGTTGGCCATACTGATTTTTGTGGGCTTGCAGTGACTGTATGCACAGTTGAAAATAAAGACATCTCTTTTAAAGAAAATTTTGGAGTGCGGCTGTCCAGCTTTTGTTCTTTTGTTTTTTACATTTAGCAGAAGTTCCCTGAGACTGGAAAGTTATTTCAAGGGTTCCTCTGTGTTGAAAAGGTTGAGAAAGGCCGATATAGCACTTTTCTCCCCAGCCTAACTGTCCCTGGTCTACTCTTTATTTAGTGAAGTTTAGTTCCACCATGGAAGCTCAGTACCACACGTGGGCTTTAGCTAGAGCAGCCAAAATGCAAATGCAGCCTACCCAGAAAGAACCACTCTACCAGACGGACATCCACCTATTAAAGTAATTGTAAAGGATCTTTTTTTTATTTTTTTTTTAAATAACAAACTTATCATACTTACCGCCACTGTGCAGCTCGTTTTGCACAGAGCGCCCCCCCGAACATCCTCCACAGGGGTCCTTCGACGGCTCTCGCGGCTCTTCCCCGCATTAGATAACCCCCTAGGAGAAGTGCTCTCCCGAGGAGGTTACCTTGTGGGCGCGCTTCTAAGTCCAGCATTTGCGCCCATAGACACGAATGCTGAACTCGGCCCCGCCCCCCAGCGCCCGCATCATTGGATTTGATTGACCGTAGCGGGAGCCAATGGCTGTGCTGCTATAAATCTATCCAATCAAGAGCTGGGACCCCGTGGAGAGAAGGACAGCGCGTCCCCACTGAGGAGATGAAAAAGTTCAGGTAAGTAAAATAGAGGGGCTGGGGGGGGGGGGGGGGCGGTGACTGCCAGGTGTTTTTCACCTTAATGCATACTATGTAAACACAAGCCTATACAACCCTTCTTCTTATTGACTAAGGCGGGAAGATGTCAAGATCGCAGACTCAGCCAGATGAAGTTTTGTATTCATAAACGAATGGCTGCGCAGTACTCCACTTTGTTTTTCGGTTGCAAAATGGGAAGTTACCATGCCACTGCCAGAATACAGTGCTGCATACTGTACGTTTTATTTAACGCTGCAGCAATACCTGTATTCAAATTGGAAACAAAGTGCCACGCTTACCTTCTAAGACCTGGTTCACACAGGGGCGGCACGACTTTGGGGGCGACTCGGCAAGACAATCTCAAGACGACTTCAGAGGCGACTTGCAAAATGACTACTGTATTGAAGTCAATGCAAGTCGCCCCCAAAGTCGTACAAGAACCTTTTTCTAAAACGGAGCGACTTGAGTCGCTCCTATTAGAAAGGTTCCATTGAATAGAGCGGAGCGCGAATTGTCAGGCGGCTGAGTTGCCTGACGAGTCGCCCCTGCGTGAAACGGCTCTCAAGGTCAAACTTTATTTTATTTATTGTTTACAAAATGTCATACACTACATGGCCAGAAGTTTGCGGATACATGGCCATTCCACTTACACAAGTCCATTGGAAATCATTTTTCAAAACCATGGAGATTAATATGAAGATGGCCTCTATTTTGCGGCTACAACAGCCACCCTCCTGCTGCAAAGAGGCTTTCCACAATATTTTGACGTTGATCTGTGCCCATTCAGACAAAAAAAAATAATTTGTGAAGTCATTTACAGTCATACAAGAAAACGGCCTTCCCCAAACTGTTGCCACATGTTGGAAGCCCACAATTGTCTAAAATGTTTCTGCATATACTGTAGCATTAACTGTACATCTTCACTGGATTCAATATTCAGAGGGGAAACCACATATACAGTGGAACCTTGGTTTACGAGTAACGCGGTTAACAAGGTGAGGGGGCGCCAGAGCCAAGCTGATCGGAGCTGTTCGGAAATACTCCGAAAAACTCAGTTCCCGGGTGTTTCCGAGCCTTTCCGATGTCAACCAAGCTGTCCTCGGGCCTTTCCAAGGCTCTCCGTCGCCCCCCATCTCTGGCCGCATGCGGTATTGCATGCCATTGAAGGCAATGCATTACAAATTATTTTAGTTTCCATTGCCTTCTATGGAGAAACTTGTTTTGATATGCGAGTGCTTTGGATTATGAGCATTCTCCTGGAACGGATTATGCGCGTAATCCGAGGTTCCACTGTATTTGGCCATACTGTGCATATATATATTATAAAGCTAATTTTGTATGGCGGGAAATTAGTAGCTCAACTACTACTCTGAAGGTTGCATAACTGAAATTATAGCCATTACGGAACCCAATGCTGAAATTGGGTGATGGTGATTGTGTAACTGCACCCGCAGGCAAATAAACATTGCATATAGATATAGTGATAGTATACAGACGCTTCATGGCTAGTGTTGTTCAGACAAGTCCATGTTTGATTTGTCGGCAGTTTGGCCAAACTTGCCAAAAATCTGCAAAAACGCTGAATCCTATTCTGAATACCATGGAGGTTATTCCCGATCAAAGTGGGGTGCACACACCCCACTCTTACCATTAACCGGTTAAGACCTGAACCATTATGCAGGTTAAGGACCTTGCCCCTTTTTGCAATTCGGCATTTCGTCGCTTTAACGGACAATTGCGCGGCCGTGCAACATGACTCCCAATCAAGATTGGCGTCCTTTTTTTCCCACAAATAGAGCTTTCTTTTAGTGGTATTTGATCACCTCTGCGATTTTTATTTTTTGCGCTATAAACAAATATAAAGTGACAATTTTGAAAAAATGCTTTACTTTTTACTGTAATAAATATCCCCAAAAAAATATATAAATCAGTTTAGGCCGATACGTATTCTTCTACATATTTTTGGTAAAAAAAAACAAAAAAACGTAATAAGCATTTATCGATTGGTTTGCGCAAAATGTATAGCGTTTACAAAATAGGGGATAGTTTTATCATAATTGTTTTTTACTACCAATGGCGGTGAGTAGCGTTTTTTTTCGTGACTGCGACATTATGGCGGACACATCGGACACTTTTGACACATTTTTGGGACCATTGTCATTTTCACAGCGAAAAGTGCTATAAAAATGACAATGGCAGTGAAGGGGTAAACCACTAGGGGGCGCTGTAGGGGTTAAGTGTGACCTAATGTGTGTTTCTTACTGTAGGGGGGCGGGGCTGGACGTGTGACGTCAGTGATCGTCGTTCCCTATATCAGGGAACAGACGATCACTGACACTGCCACAGAGAAGAACGGGGAAGGTGTGTTTACACTCACCTCTCCCTGTTCTTTAGCTCCTGTGTCCCGATCGCGGGACACCCGCGGCGATCGGGTCCGCGGGTTTCGAGGCCGCGATCACGGAGCTTTGGACCGGGTCGCGAGCACGCCCGCGATCCACAGCTGGGCTCTTAAAGAGGACGTATATATACACGTCCAAGTGCCCAGCCGTGCCATTCTGTCAACGTATATAGTCGTGCGGCGGTCCTTAAGTGGTTAAAAGACAGATTCCCAGCTGAAGAAGTTTTAGTTCATCGTCGGACATCCCAAGTAACTAATCTGAACATTGACATCACCCAAGACTCCCAGTAATAATAAGTTTAAACTATGCAATTGGGAATGTGCAATTTAAGCTTGGTTCACACTGCTGCAACATCCGACCTGTGAGACCCCAAGTCACATTACATGTCAAACGCAAGGTTTCCCTATAAGAGCCGTCTTAACTGACGCTACACAAGTTTCTCTGACTTTAGAACGGGTTCTGCACTACTTTGGTCTGACTTGGGTGCAATTTCAGCCCTTATACAGGCATAGCATCCAAGTCAGATCAAGGTGTGTTTTTTTTTTACTTTGAGGATGGGTATTATTGTACTTCTGTATTAATTACCCTGGGAGGGGGCAGATTTCTGGTAATCCCCCTTATTGTAAAGCGGACTTCCAGATTTCACTATAAATCCCCCTCTATTACAACCACTTTCTATTTGGGGCATAGAGAGGTGGGAAAAGAGGTCCTTGTGCCTCAACAATGGGAGGTTTTTCCGGCCCCTGCATCCCTTGCAAGGTACCACCCCCCAAATATTGAAAGACTTGTGGCTTAATATGGTGCAGAAAAGAGGTGCTGAAAGATCACTGCTCTCCCTTTCCTGCCCATCCAGGAGAAAAAAAAGGGAAATAAACAACTACTTTAAGTAGACGTATAGCCAAAGCTTGTTTGGCTGCACTTCTCCTGTGCATCATAGCAGTGCAGCTCGTTCTGCAGTCCTGCCACCCGTTTTCAGCTGAAGCCCGCTGTCGGCTGATATCACAGAGCCAGTCTGGGCTTGGGCAAGATCGTGACAATGAAGTCGGGATCTGCCCACATGCCTGGACCCGTGTTGTATCAGATAGAAGCCGCTATAGAGAAGTGCCCAGGATGTACTGTGCATGCGCTGTACGGAACAGCACAACAGCTGATCTTACGATCAGCTGTTGTGACCGCGAGACGGCGCCTGCACACAATAGCCGACGTAAGAAATTCTACTGTCAGATTGTGCCTTGCGCTGCCAAGGCATGTTCAGGTCGGTGAGGGGCAGATTTGTACATTTTGAGGGTGGATTTTTCAAAGATGGCCAGTGCTGCAAAACACATTTTTTTCTGCTATTTTTCCTGGACGCTTGAGGGGCGTGCTTATTTTTTAAAAATCCGCTGCCAACTTTGCAGCTCTGCCCATCATTTAAAAATCCGCCCTCCGTAGTAATCTGCCCCTCACCGACATGAACAAGCCACGGCAGCGCAAGGCACAATCTCACAGAAAAGTTTCTTTCGTCGGCTATTGTGCGCAGGCGCCGTCTCAACAGCTGCTCATAAATTCAGCTGTTGTGCTGTTCCGTACGGCGCAAGCGCAGTACATCCCGGACACTTCTCGATAGCGATTCAACAGAACACCGACACCCGGTGATCTGCCGATATGGTTCCGGCTATCGTGAAAGTTCCTGCGCAGGGGCAATCTGATCTGCCGATATGGTTCCGGCTAACGAGAAAGTTCCTTTAAGAACTGCGCATGCGCAAACTTGCCGACGGAAATCTCCGAACCTCGGCCGGCATCCAGGGAGACGTGGATTTAGAGGAAAGTGGCCAGTCGGCCTCACGTCCTCGCTCTGCTCGCTTGGCCTCCTGGCTCTTTTTTTAACCTAATCCGCGGGGATGTTAAAGAATGAGCCTGGATGCCGGGCGAGATTCGGAGATTTCCGTCGGCAAGGATTGCACCTGCGCAGTCCTTGAAGGAGCTTTCCCGTTAGGGGAACCTTAAGGACAAGTCACCGGCACAGCCTCTTAGCGAGCCGCGGAGAGCCTGAGCCGACTTCTACCGCCCCGCTCCACAGCCCAACATCCCAGTGAGCGAGGAGGGGGGAGGGGCAGAGCAGACAGCGCTCTGCTCAAGAAATGCAGAGAATTAAGTGGTCGGTAGTGTTTGATCGCTCGGTTCTCAGTCTTAGAGCCGGCATGGGACAGATGCAGCAGCGGACCAATGCTTCATCCACCTAGGTAAGTACGAATCTACAAAATAAAATAAAAATCCATACTTCTCTTTTAATATACCAACCAGATCCTTATCCAGGCATGCAGCCTGAGTATCCAGGAAAGTGGCCAGGCGTGTATTCTCCCCCATTCCTGTACCATACCAGGCTGCATGCCTTTCAACAATGAAGGGGTACCTTGCAAGGCTCTCTTTGCTTTCAAAGCACTGTTGGGGGCAAGGACCCAAAAACAAAGGGGAAGGGATAAAGGTGGAATTATGGTGGAAATGTAACCCCGCCGCACTGTTCAGGATGAATTTAGCATTTTACGCAACATGAACAGCAATTCTATTAATGGACCAGATACAGAATTACAGACATTCTAGCAGGTTATACTGCTAGCAGCTGCACTCTAGAAGGGAACATTGAGCCGTCACTCAGCACGCACTCTAGAAGTGCAGAGTGAGCTCAAACACCTAACTCATGTTTATAGGACACAACCCGACCAGCCACGTGCATGACATTCTTTCCTGGTGAGTCGTCCTGTGATTGTGCTGGAAACCTAGAAAGAAACAGCCTTCTCCACACGCAAACCCACATTTCCTTGAAACCTCCTTCTTCCCAAGTGAGACAAAATACAGTAATTATAAGACCTTTAATTACAAATTTATATAGATAGGGATCTGGGAAGAGGCTCATGTATTATTGCAGATTAAGTTTGTGAGGGTTGACCGGTGATCTGACGATATGGTTCCGGCTATCGAGATGGTTCCTGTAAGGACTGCGCAGGCGCAATCCTTGCCGATGGAAATCACTGAACCTCCAGGGCGACGTGGAATTTGAGGTAAGTGGCCAGTCTGCCTCACGCCCTCGCTTCGCTCGGCCTCCTGGCTCTTTTTTTTTTTTTTTTTTTTTTTTTTTAACATCCTCCAATCCACGGGGATGTTAACCACTTCCATACCAGGAGCTTACGCACCTTCCCGCCCAAGCCAATTTTCAGCTTTCAGCACTGTCGCACTTTGAATAGCAATTACGCGGTCATGCTACACTGTACCCAAACAAAATTGGCGTCCTTTTTTCCCCACAAATAGAGCTTTCTTTTGGTGGTATTTGATCACCTCTGCGATCAGGTGGCACTGATATGCGGCACTCATGGGCAGCACTTATGGGTGGCACAGATGGGCACTGATAGTTGGGCACTGGGCATGGATGGGCACTTTTGGGTGGCACTGATGGACACTGTGGGGTGGCACTAATGCATCCATGTTGCCAGTCAGTGCCCATTTGAGGGCACTAATGGGCATCTTTTTTTTTTACTGCCTTTTTTTTTTATTGCCCCCCTTTTTTTTTGTCCTTCCCTGGTGGTCCAGTGGGGGCTTCCCTGGTGGTCCAGTGTGGCGATCTGAGGGGGGGCTGTGCTGATAAACAATTATCAGTTTATCAGCGTGAACCCCCCCTGTCAGGAGAGCCACCGATCGGCTCTCCTCTACTCGCGTCTGTCAGACGAGAGTGAGGAAGAGCCATCAACGGCTCTTCCTGTTTACATCGTGATCAGCCGTGATTGGACACGGCTGATCACGTGGTAAAGAGCCTCCGCCAGAGGTGTCAGATGCAGGGTGTCAGACTGACACCCCGCATCACCGATCTCTGCACGGCATGAAATCCTGCAGGACGTCCATAGATGTCCAGTGAGGATTGTGTAACCACTTCCCGGACGTAAGTTTCCCATTGACTGGGCGGGAAGTGGTTAAAGCGGTGGTTCCCCCTTAAAAACAACTTTTTTTTATTCCACTGGCCCCCCACATTACAATCGAATTAAGGCTATTATTTTTTGGCTGCTGTACATACCTTGATACAGCATCTTCACCCGTGCATCCGGGTTGCGAGTCCCGCGGGAGTGGGCGTTCCTCACATGTGTTTGATTGACATTTTTCCCCAAAACGAGCTCCCCCCTGTCGCGTAAGCCGCGTCACGGTTGGCGAAAGGAGCCGAACGGCGAGTCGGCGCTATACTGCGCATGCGCATCGCCGTTCGGCTCCTTTCGCCAATCGTGACGCGGCTTACGCGACGGGGGGAGAGCTCGTTTTTGGGAAAAATGTCAAACACATGTGAGGAACGCCCACTCCCGCGGGACTCGCAACCCGGATGCACGGGTGAAGATGCTGTATCAAGGTATGTACAGCAGCCAAAAACAAAATAATAGCCTTAATTCGATTGTAATGTGGGGGGCCAGTGGAATAAAAAAAAGTTGTTTTTAAGGGGGAACCACCGCTTTAAGGAATGAGCCTGGATGCTGGCCGAGGTTTGGAGATTTCCGTCGGCAAGGATTGCGCCTGCGCAGTCCTTACAGGAACCATCTCGATAGAGGAACCATACTGACAAGTCACCGGCAACTCATTTATTGATCCAGTTCATTTCAGCTACTGTCAGAATTCAAATTCAGACCGTCCAGTGTGTGCCGTTCTAAGCTCATTAGCTGCTTGGATATCATTGGCTGCAATACTATCTGAGGTACGGACCTGGAACAAGCATGCATATTAGAACGTTGGGGAGATAATAGAACTCCTAATCCACGTAAACATTGGAGATGCTGCATCACCATGAGATTCAGGCAACTAACATTTTCAAAAGGAGAGGTCAGCAGTGAGGCCTCCATATTCTCTCTGTACTGGTTTAAGGACCTGATCTCACCAGCAGCTGGTGTGTATAGCCAATCCCGGTGTTCTGACGAGATGGGTCCCGGCGTGAGATTTGGAAAAAAGCCTGTTTCTGTCAGCGGTTCCGGCTACCCCTCAGCTTCCAGAAAGACTAGTAGGAAGGGGGTAGTCTTATATGGCGAGTATATCCCAAAACCAACATTTTTCCTGGAAAATTAGGGGGTCGTCTTATACACCCAGTCGTCATATATGCCTTCTCATCTTCGGACGAGAGGACGTCCATGATAGGCGGAACACAGAACAGAGGCGCTGCAGGGAAAATTTGTGTTCCGCCTATCACAGGACACGCTGAGAAGAAGGCGCGGCTTTCAAATCATGGACGCTCGCAGCAAGGAGACTGTCACCGGCCTGGAAACAAATCAGCAAAACGTGAGTGATGGCACTGTTGGCACAGTGGGGGCAGAATGATGGCACAGTGCGGGGCAAGTGATGGCACAGTGGGGGGCAAGTGATGGCACAGTGGGGGGCAAGTGATGGCACAGTGGGGGGCAAGTGAGGCATGTAATGTAATGGCACAGTGAGATTTGGAAAAAGCCTGTTTCTGTCAGCGGTTCCGGCTACCCCTCAGCTTCCAGAAAGACTAGTAGGAAGGGGGTAGTCTTATATGGCGAGTATATCCCAAAACCAACATTTTTCATGGAAAATTAGGGGGTCGTCTTATACGCCGGAAAATACGGTATTTAGGAAAAAAATGTTCCCTTTACAACCCCTTTAAGCCCATCTGCACTGTTTGATGCAAAGATCTGCAAAGGACTGTTTTTACTGGCAGTACAGGTATAAAACAGAGCTGCGGTTCTATGAACTGGACAACAATGGATCATAAATGTAATGGACGCCATTATCAGGCAAAAGCACACTTGTCCTTTAACATAAACCCGTCAGCTTCTACAAAGTGTCTTTAATAACGGAAAAGCGTAGACATGCCTGTGTTTATCAAACCAAATCCTATGTGCCTGGGGAGGACCTCGGATCCCAGGCCCAGCTATATACAGAGTCTCGACTTTGTGCAGTCACCAGCTCAAAATGTATAACAGTTTAATGGCAGAGCTTCCACTGGCCAATGAGGATCATGCGTTGGGCTGATAAACGATAAGCAAAATCATTGAATTGTTTTCGTTTTCACACCTTTTAGGACCTGACGGTGAAGGAATGCGACTCCCGAGATATTTCATAGAGTCTGGCAGCCGTGGATTTGTTATGTTATCCAGGTCTGTCTCTACTGAAGTTGCAAATCCTGACATAACTTATGATGGAACACCATGATTTGCTATATTTGGTAACATTCAAGGCATTTATGTTTGAACTGCCCGTTTTCCTTTCTTCAGTGTTATGATTCATATTTTTTGTGTCCTATAACTAATAATGAAAACAACCTTTAAAACAAAGAGAAACAAGGCAAGCACATGTGTTGTTATTACTCATTCTGGTCTAATTTATATGCATAGAGATTGTAGTAAAAGAACTGTTAACCACTTCCATACAGGTCTGTTATACACACATCCATACTAGGCCTATTCTGGCACTTCTCTCCTACATGTACAAATCATAATTTTTTTGCTAGAAAATTACGCAGAACCCCCAAACATTATATATGTTTTTTTTTAGCAGACACCCTAGGGAAAAAAAAACGACGGTCATTGAAACGTTTTATCTTGAACGCTATTTGCGCAATAATTTTTCAAACGCCTTTTTTTTGGAAAAAAATTGTTTCACGAATTAAAAAAATAACAAAACAGTAAAGTTAGCCCAATTTTTTTGTAAAATATGAAATATGATGTTACACAGAGTAAATAGATACCTAACATGTCACGCTTTAAAATTGCGCACACTCATGGAATGGCGCCAAACTTCGGTACTTAAAAATCTCCATAGGCAACGCTTGGAAATTTTTTACAGGTTACCAGTTTAGATCTACAGAGGAGATCTAGTGCTAGAATTGTTGCTGGCACTCTAACGCACGCGGCGATACCTCACATATGTGGTTTAAACGGCGTTTACATATGTCGGCGGGACTTGCGTGTGCGTTCGCTTCTGCGTGCGAGCTACCGGGGACAGGGGCGTTAAAAAAAATATTTTTTATTTCTTTTTTTTTTATATATATATGTATTTCTTTTTTTACACTTTTTTTTTTTTATTATCACTTTTATTCCTATTACAAGGAATGTAAACATCCCTTGTAATAGGAATGTGTGTGACAGGTCCTCTTTATGGAGAGATGCGGGGTCAATAAGACCCCACATCTCTCCTCCAGGCTGGAAAGCATGAAATCGGTGAAAAAAATTTCACCGATCTCATGTTTACTGTTGCTTAGCAGCCGCAATTGCGGCTTTGTTTACTTACGGGGACCCGGGCGTGACGTCATCACATCGCGCCCGGGTCCTCCGACGGTCATAGAGATGACTGGTGACCATCTGGTCACCAGTCATCTCTATGCTTCCTGCCAGCGCCGGACGATTCGTTCTCCGGGCCCCCGATGGCACGAGAGAGCCCAGAGAAGCACCGGATGGCGGCGGGAGGGGGGGGGGATGTCCCCTCCCGCCGCCTGTAAGAACGATCCAGCGGCGGAATCGCCGCTATGATCGTTCTTACGTTGTGCAGAATCGCCGGCAGAAGAGAAGGATATCGGAATGATGCCTCTAGCTGCAGGCATCATTCAGATATCCCCCCACAAAGCCCAGGACGTCACATGACGTCCACCCGGATCGAGGAGGGGTTCCTGCCGCCGTCAATTCACAATGACGCGGTAGGGAAGTGGTTAAAGGCCAACTGAACAGTTTAAAACTTTAACCATTTAAGACCCGGACCTTTAGGCAGGTAAAGGACCCAGACAGTTTTTGTGATTCGGCACTGCGTCGCTTTAACTGACAATTGCGCGGTCGTGCGATGTGGCTCCCAAACAAAATTGGCGTCCCATTTTTCCCACAAATAGAGCTTTCTTTTGGTGGTATTTAATCACCTCTGCGGTTTTTATTTTTTGCGCTATAAACAAAAATAAAGCGACAATTTTGAAAAAATTTTAATATTTTTTACTTTTTGCTATAATAAATATTATCCCCCCCAAAAAATATATATATATATATATATATATATATATATATATATATATATATATATATATATATATATATATAAAACAAAATCCTCAGTTTAGACCGATATGTATTCTTCTACCCATTTTTTATTTCTATTTGTTTTTATTTCACAATTTTTTAAAACATATACACAATTCACATTATATTACATTTGCGTTAAACGTGTACAAAAAAATCACCTTTAAATACACTCAACATTTCTTAAATATACATAACAACACTAATAACAACATTCTCGATATGGGTCTATCCTACACCTTTTTATCTTTCTCCTTCTCCTTTATCCTCCCCCTTCTCTTATGCTTCCCCTCCATCTCCCTCCCCCAAAAAAAAAAAAAAAAAAAAACCCCACCTAGCCCACTTCCCTTATCCTATTAAGTGTCAAACCATTATTTAATTCCTTATTGAATCTCTGTGATATATAATAAAAAAAAAATTTAACCCCACCAGACCCCCTTTCTTAATCCCATTAATTGTTAAATCAGTATTTAATTCCTTATTAAATCTCTTGTGATGTGTAAAAAAAAAAAAAAAAAAAAAAAAGGGGGGGGGAGGGGGGACCCCCTCTCATCTCCCGTCTAGTTAAATACTACGTGTATATTTATCCTCTACTTCCTTTCGTGGTTCTCATCAAAATATCTTTATGTGTTTAACTTTATATTTATTCCCTGTGACTAAATCCATTTGTTTTCATTTTCTCTTCCTTAAGGGGGAAAAAATAATTAACAATTCTCCCCTTTAAATCCACTCGTGCGGAAAAAGGTAGAGCTGGGATTGTTTAAAGTCCACCCAGCCTCTCCAAATCCCTGCTTCTCTCTGGTTAGTTTCCCAGTACTGGTCTTCCTCCATATTTCTAATTTTTTCTACTTCCCTTAACCATTCTTGTATTGACGGAGCCTGTTTTTCCTTCCATTTTTTCGGGATCAGTAATTTCGTTATGTTTAGTAAGATAGGCACAATTGACGTTTTATATTTTTTCCTGGGTATGGTTGTTGCATGAAACAGACACTGCCAGGGCTCCAAAATAATCTCTATTTTGCTAATCTCTTTTATTAATTCTAATATTTGTTTCCAGTATTGTTGGATTTTAGGGCACTGCCACCAGATATGGGCATGGGTTCCCACCTCCCCACATTCCCTCCAACATAAGGGTGAGACCTGGGGGTTTATCTTGTGTAGTTTTGCTGGAACATAATACCACTTAACTAATAATTTAAAATTCATTTCTTTTATCCGGGTATTTATCGATGTTGAGTGTACAAAATCTACAACTTTATTTCTCATAATTTCTGGTAATATTTGGTTTAATTCCCTTTCCCAGCTTCTCGTTGGGCACATAGCTCCAACTTCTAATTGTGTTATCAGAAGCTTATAGATGGTTGAAATTCCGTACCCCCCTGTGTCCATTTGGTCCACTAGTTTTTCCCATACATTTAATTCACCAATCCCCCGGAGTGGTCTAGGAAGGGATCCTACAAAATGTTGCAGTTGTTTATATCTCCAGACCTCCCAAGGGGAGGGCCCATATCTTTCACGGAGTTCATTTAGTGAACAAAGGACATTCCCCTTCATTACATCCCTTAATCTTAAATAGGGTGCTGTGGTCCATTTTAAATATAATTTATTGTCCTTCCCCGGAGGAAAATAATTGTTTCCTGTTAAGGGCATCAAGGGACTATTTTGTTGTATCTGTATACCTTTGGTTAATTTATCCCAAGTATTCAATACTACTAAAGTAATTGGTGCCATTGCTTCCGTCAACCCTCTAAACTGCTTTGGGATCCAGATAATCTGTCCCAACACTACTTTAGAGGTTTTTTCTTCCAAATCTACCCATTCTTTTATTTTTTTTCCCTGGGAGGCATATGCCCAGTCTACAGCCCGCCTTAGAATCGCTGCCTCATAATATTTTTCAAAATCGGGGAGAAAAACACCCCCCTTTTCTTTAGTCTTAGTTAGTATCCGAAAGGCGATACGATTTCTTTTGTTATTCCATACAAATCTCTGTATTACTGATCGTAATGTTTTAAAAAAGGTCCCAGGAATATCTATTGGTAAACTTTGAAAAATATATAAAGCCCTCGGAAGGATCATCATTTTGACTACATTTATTCGTCTGAACCATGATAGTCTATGGGCGGGGTATCCTTTGAGTTCACTTTTAATATTATTCAACAGGGGTATATAATTATCTTGATATAAATCTGTATTTGATTTTGATAGTAGCACCCCCAGATATTTTAACCCCTTTGTCTTCCACTTGAATGGATACAATCTCTGAAGGTCCCCACTATGATTTGTTGGTACCGAAATATTCAAGATTTCTGTCTTATCCATATTCACTTTTAGATTTCATACTAGGCCGTATTTTCCCACTTCCTCCAAAGTTTTTGGAAGAGTTTGCAAAGGATTTGTTAAATATACTATAATATCGTCTGCAAAAGCCGATATTTTGTATTCTTGTCCCCCCATTTTTGGCAAAAAAATATTTTGTATTCTTGTCCCCCCATTTTTGGCAAAAAAAAAAAAATTGCAATAAGCGTTTATCGATTGGTTTGCGAAAAATTTATAGCGTTTACAAAATAGGGGATAGTTTTATTGCATTTTTATTAATTCTTTTTTTTTTACTACCAATGGTGGCGATCAGCAATTTTTTTCGGAAAAGCGACATTATGGTGGACACTTTTGACACATTTTTGGGACCATTGTCATTTTCACAGCAAAAAATGCATTAAAAATGCATTGTTTACTGTGAAAATGACAATTGCAGTTTGGGAGTTAACCACAAGGGGGCGCTGAAGGGGTTAAGTGTGACCTCATTTGTGTTTCTAACTGTAGGGGGTGTGGCTGTAGGTGTGACGTCATTAATTGTGTTTCCCTATAAAAAGGGAACACACGATCGATGACGCCGCCACAGTGAAGAACGGGGAAGCTGTGTTTACATACAGCTCTCCCCGTTCTTCAGCTCCGGGAACCGATCGCGGGACTCCAGCGGCGATCGGGTCCCGCGGTCACGGAGCTTCGGACCAGCTGGGCACTTAAAGAGGACGTACCTGTACGTGGATGTGCTCAGCCGTGCCATTCTGCCGACGTATATGTGCAGGAGGCGGTCCTTAAGTGGTTAAACTAGACATTTCATGTGCATTAAAACAAAAAGGTGTGCAGTGGATGTAAACCCGATTTTTTTTTTCTTTTTTTGCTGTCACAATGAAGAGTACAAGATTTCCTATCATCTGTGCCCAGTCTTGCCACAAAGAGTTAATCCAGCTCTGAGCAATCCTCTTTTCTTTTTTCAGTGAGATAAATGGACAAACAGGAGAAAACGTTTGTCCGTTCCGCCCCCTTGCTGTGAGCGACAGGTTATTTACATATCTCATGCACTAGCCTGGAGACAGGCATTATTTTTTAATTCCCACCCCCACTCCTTTTCTGAAGTCATGTGGTTACTTTTCTGGATTTTGACTGGATGTTGGTGATCATAGCTGAATTCAGTGTAAGGAATACATAGGAGAAAATGCATGTTGACAAGGGGAGTGTAGAGGAGGGCGGGGAGTCTACTGACATCACAACTCCACCCACCAAGCTCCAGACAACAGACCCGCCCACAGAATCTGCAGTTTTTCAGGTCTCATAACAGACAGAGGGGAGACATTTGACAGGTAAGGATACATGCAAGAGGCATCTATATCCTTATAGACCAGGGCTCGACAAATCCCGGGCGCCAGGTCGCCATGGCGACTAGAAATGGTGTAAAAAAAAATTTGTGAGCTGGCGCCATCTGGTGGTGGCAGTTGGTATTGCAATTTAAGCATTACAAGTTAAACAGCAATTCTAATGTCATTTTTCACTATTTTCACTGCCATCTTCTTCCCTCTAATTAGAACCCCCAAACATTATATATATTTTTTATCCTAACACCCTAGAGAATAAAATGGCGATCGTTGCAATACTTTGTCACGCCGTATTTGCGCAGTGGTCTTACAAGCGCACTTTTTTGGGAAAAAATTACACTTTTAATTAAAATATAAGACAACAGTAAAGTTATCCCCATTGTTTTCAATATTATGAAAGATAATGTTACGCCGAGTAAATTCATACCCAACATGTCACGCTTCAAAATTGCGTCCGCTCGTGGAATGCCGACAAACTTTTACCCTTTAAAATCTTCATAGGCCACGTTTAAAAAAATTCTACAGGTTGCATGTTTTGAGTTACAGAGGAGGTCTAGGGCTAGAATTATTGCTCTCGCTCTACCAATCGCGGCGATATCTCACATGTGTGGTTTGAACACCGTTTACATATGCGGGCGCTGCTCACGTATGTGTTCGCTTCTGCGCGCAAGCTCGTGGGGACGGGGTGCGTTTTAGCTGGCTCCTAGATTCCAAGCAAATTTGTCAAACCCTGTTATAGACATAGGTGTGCACAGCCTGTTGCATTAGGGTGTGCACCTCAAAGCTCCAACACATATGCATATATGACATATATACACCGGCCTCTTCCCCACTCTCCATTCTGAAACAATGGGGGAAGGGGGAGACCCGGGCAGCAGAAAGAGGGACAGAAGGGGTGGCGGAGGTGGCATATATTGGTACCAATCCCCTGTATTTTTCTAGTGCCGCAGCTGAATGTCGGCGAGGGAGAGGAGAAGCCTACTTTCAGCTGCTGCAGGAGGAAAATACAGATCGTTTCCACTCAATTCCAGCTCTACCGCCTCTCCTGTCCAGGTTCTCAGGTTTGGCAAGGAAGGATCAAGGCTTACCTGTCAGGTGCCCACTTTCAACAGGTAGATTATGATTGACAGGTTGCCAACCCCAGGATTAGGGTGTGCCCAGGCACACCTGGCACACGCCTATGCTTATAGATCAGCACTATAGCAGTCGTTTAGAAAGGATAAGAGTGGGTTTACATCCACTTTAAGGCCCTTACACACGATCGGATATTCCGACAACAATTGTGTGATGGACGTGTTTTGACGGATAATGCGACCGTCTGTATGCTCCATCGGACAATTGTTGTTAAAATTTTCGACAACAAATGTTGGATGGTCTTTCTCTCAAATTGTCCGACAACAAAAGTGTTTCGTTGGATTATCCGATCGTGTGTACACAAATTCGTCAGACTAAAATCCAAAGTACAAACACTAATTCTTGGGGAAAACTTGCATGATAACGCGTGCTTATAAAACAGGTTTTAAAAAGAGTATTTTATAGACAAAGCATGTCGTGTTTTTAATATGACATTAGAAACTGTAAAGCCATAACATTAAAAAAAGATAAGGAAAAAACAACAAAAACATAAAACTAGACATGATCAGTGCTGTGGTTTATACACTAAAAACTTTGAGATTTAAGATTACTCTGCTTATACTTTAGATATAAAAAAAAAACTCCAGTTACGCCCACACATGGACCTCTAACCTAACCAATAGCAGCTTACACAATTTGTTGACATTCAAATTTAAAACATACAGCATATAGAAAAAAAAGCAGCGCTCAAAATACATATACCGTATATACTTGAGTATAAGCAGAGTTTTTCAGCACTTTTTTTGTGCTGAAAATGCCCCCCCTCGTCTTAGATTCGTGTCACCTTTTTGCGCCTGATTTCCCGGACTTTGAGGAACCGGTACCGGCCAGCCGTAGGTCCCCTGGACTTGGCACACATGTAGCCCCACTCTTCCTCTACAAGTGTGCAAAGTTTGTTGTCCGGGGGGGCTTACGGCCGGGAGGCACTGATTTTTCAAAGCCGGGCACCCCTTCCATAGACTCCCATGTTAAACGGTCATTTCTCCGGTGACTTTGGGGACCCGGTACCGGCCGGTCGTAGGTCCCCTGGACCCCGAACTTGGCACACATAAAGCCCCACTATTCCTCTACAAGTGTGCATAGACTCCCATGTTAAACATCAGTCTAGGCATGGGCACAGTGAGGCATGCACATGGACACCCTAGGCTTATACTCGAGTCAATACGTTTTCCCATTTTATTGTGGTAAAATTAGTTGCTTCAGCAAAATCTAGAAAGCTTTATCCAACAAGTACTATTTGACCACTCAATTCATAGAGGGACAATATTTTCCGGTAAGAGTCTTTGTGTAGTCACTAATGGTGGATGGTGTGGAAACACTGAAGTCTGCTTTCTGGGCACATTGGAGATGTTCACAGGTTCTAGACGTTTTATTGGGACTTTTGGAAGATTCAGCATTGTTATTTATATAAGCACTATCTATATGCATTTTGAGAGCTGCACTTTATTTATATTTTAGATATCACCAGTAGGTTTTGGGCAAAGGTGAACTTACAATCTGTGCTAAGAGTTCAAGATAAAAAAAAAAAAAACAGTACCCGACAGTGAACCTGTGGTTTTCCTATGCAACGCCAACGTTTACTTTAATCTTTAGTTTGAATTAAACATTTCTTTTAGTGCCCTCCTATCCAGGTGTACAGGGGGCCCGCACAGGCCAGAAATCACGGTCTTCTCCTGGAGGGGGCGGCTTCCCCCACCCTCCCGCCAGAAGACAATGGCCCGGCAGGAGGGATTCCTGCATCAACACCATCTGTGTTGATGGGGGAATTGAGAACATTTCTTTCCTGCGACCTGTGGTTGCAGGAAAGAAAACTGCTTTGTGTATGGACAGCCCTAAGATCAGTAAACATCAAGCACTAGGATAAAAAGATGCAACTAAACTAGAGCAGGGAAGAGCAGAGGCTTTTCTAGGTAATAGAGAGAACCAGAGGCATCTTATGGTGTCTGCTCTTAGGAAGGACCGTTTACAAAATAGGTTTCTTTACTATTATTACAAGAGAGAATATGGATTCCTCTGCTGAGAAAGCTACATTTCAGAGTATTGAGTGTCAATTTAACACAGTGTCACTAATTCTCTATTGAAGAACAGTAAATAGTTACGTGGTCACCATAGAGTCCTATCAGCCCCATGCTGTGCTGTATATAGCGCTCAATACATTTTATATGGTATGACGTGGGCCTGGAAGAACACAGCAATGGCAGTGAACGTGTTAAGCCTGCAGACATCCTTATGTGGATGGCTGTTAAATTTTCTTGAAACAAAACAATAGTTCTGTGCGCCGCATTCTTTCCAAATGACTCCAGCATTCTCCTGTTTCTTGAGAACCTGAAAGGAGGTGCCGTAGATCCACATTTGCAGAAAGAACAGACAGAAGGGACTAATATTACACAGCGAAATGGCCTAGACCCCATGGTGTCACTGCATTGCCAGCGCTTAAAGCCGCAAGCTGGGTGTAACGGGGGCTCATGAACTTGTAAGCCTAGCTTTTAAGGAAAACCCCGACGTAAAATGCAAGGTCCATATACTAATAGGTCGATTCCGTAAGAGTTAGGCCGACTTATCAGTAGATAAGCCGACCTAACTCAGAATCTACGTCGACTTATGTTTAAGCGTATGCTCAGAGATACGCTTAAACATATCTAAGATAAGACGGCTTGCGCCGTCCTATCTTAGATTGCAATATTTTGGATGGCCGCTAGGTGGCGCTTCCATTGCGGCCGGCGTAGAATATGTAAATGAGGAGATACGCCGATTCACGAACATACGCCCGGCCGACGCAGTACTTTTACGCCGTTTGCGTAAGAGATAGGCCGCGTAAATTTAGAGCTAGGCCCTATTGGAATAGTAATGTCAAGTATGGCCGCCGTTCCCGCGTCGAAATTCGAATTTATTACGTCGTTTTCGTAAGTCGTCTGTGAATCGGGATCTACGTCGTTTACGTCCACGTCAAAATCAATAGGCCCGTGCGCCGTACTTAGCCGCAATGCACACTGGGAAATGTAGGCGCCCGGCGCATGCGCAGTTCGAAGAAACGTAAAAAACGTGAGGTCAAGCCTCATTGACATAAAACACGCCCCCTCAAACACATTTGAATTAGGCGCCCTCACGCCCGCCCGTTTTAGGCTACGCCGCCGTAAGATAGCAGGCAAGTACATTGTGAATCATGTACTTGCCTAGCTGACTTACGGCGGCGTAGCCTAAACACGCTAAGCTACGCCGCCGCAAGTTTGCTCCATTGTACCTGAATCTACCTATATATCAGTAAGGTAGGGTCAAAAAATAATAATAATAATTATGGTATATACTTGCCATACCCCTGTTTTTTGCATTGCCAAACTTTAAAAGGGGGGAGGGCTCCTTCCAAAACAATCCTGGAAATAATGAGGATCCCATATCTCATTAGAATATGCTTTTATATTAGATTGTGTCTTCTTGCAAGATTTTGGCATACTTAGGCCTTTTAGTCAAGGTCATGGCAAGTTTTGTTGCCATCCATTGTATTGCACATTGGCATCCCTATTTATTTGCCCTCTGTGTGTTTGGTCACTGCCCTTAATGTGTGTATCCTTTTTCACTTACCAAGCATGGTAGGATATAGGTCTTCTGTCCTGCCCTGAAGTCTATTGTTTTATAGCAGCTTAAGTCAGAGCTGGACCCATCTACAAGGCAAACTTGAGCCTAGGGTCTGGTGGATGCCCAAGGTGCCTAGCTGCAATCTTCAGTCACTAAATAAACCAGGGGATGGTGCAAACTGGTCAAACCAGGGATAGTGCAAACTGGTTAAAGCTCTGCACTTAGGGATGTAGGGGCGGATCCTCAAAGAAATTACGCAGCGTAGCTCTTGATACGCCGCGTAATTTCGAATTTTGCGTTTCGTATCTTTGTTTTGGTATCCACAAAACAAGATACGACGGCATCTGTGTTAGATCCGACAGGCGTACGTCTTCGTACGCCGTCGGATCTTAGATGCAATTTTTCGGCGTCCGCTAGGTGGCGTTCACGTCGTAATCCGCGTTGAGTATGCAAATTAGCTATTTCCGACGATCCACGAACGTACGACCGGCCGTTGCATTTTTTTACGTAGTTTCCGTTCGGCTTTTTCCGGCGTATAATTAAAGCTGCTATATGGTGGCATACTCAATGTTAAGTATGGCTGTCGTTCCTGCATCGAATTTTTAAAATTTTACGTCGTTTGCGTAAGTCGTCCGTGAATGGGGCTGGACGCCATTTACGGTCACGTTGAAAACAATGACGTCCTTGCAATGTCATTTGGAGCAATGCACCCTGGGAGTTTTTACGGACGGTGCATGTGCAGTTCGTTCGGCGCGGGGACGCGCTTCATTTAAATGAAACACGCCCCCTACCCGCCCAATTAGAATTCCGCCGCGAGAGATACACTACGCCGCCGTAACTTACGGCGCAAATTCGTTGAGGATTTAAACCAAAGCCAGGTAAGTTACAGCGGCGTAGCGTATCTTACATCTGCGCCGGGCGCAGTGTATGTATGTGGATCTGCCCCGTAGAGTGGAGAAGACGCTTTTGGTTTGGGCTCCTGCAAACTTCTTAATTCATCATTCTAACACCCATCTGCAGGCTCAATTAGTCCACTTCCCACCAGATAACATTGCTGTGTCCGCTGAGAGTCTCGTTCTATCTTCTAAAGGCCGTTAATCCGCTTCTCTATCAATCAAGAAGCCTCCCACTGCACTGGCCTTATGTGAGGACGCCATGTTGGCTATCTTGGCTAGAATAGGGTGTAACCCATAGGTTCCGTCCTCCTGACTAGGGGGTCTCTCTTTGGCAGAATCCCTTGCCTAGTACAAGTGGTCAGCTTCAGCTAGCCCCAGGGAGAGGGGTCAGCCAATCGTTTTGGCTAGATGGACCAGAGTGCCTTACACTTGTCAGCAGTCTTCCACCCAGGAGAGTCAGGGAGGTCCAACCTTTCCGGAAAGGGATACACTGGGGGAGATATACTTATGGCCCGTACACACACGATCCGAATATCGGACAAAAACGATCGTCCGAGGAAGAATCGTACGATTTTCGAATCGTGTGTACAGTACTTTCGAGAGCCGATCACGACAGTTCATACGATATTATTCGATCGGACAAGCACGGAAATTTTCCTTGTACGATGCCAGATCGTACGATTTTCGTTTAGTTAGTACAGTTGTCGTCCGAAAATATAATACAAATACATTACAACACATGACATCACTTCCGATTTTTTTTTTCTGTCGTACGAGAATTTTCGTGACTTTAATAACCTATTCAATTTCTACTTGCGACTATTAAGCGAAAAAAGTCGTACGATGTGTCGTACGATATTCGGATCATGTGTACGAGCCATGAAACTGGTAAACACATATTCTGGTGCAGCTGTGTATAGTAACCAATCAGCTTCCATGTTTTATTGTCAAAGCTTAATTAAACAAGTTAGAAGCCGATTGGTTACTATGCACAGCTGCATCAGAGTCTGTGTGCTCCAGTTTTAATAAAAATCTCACCCACCCTGTGCACTTTTTTGTGGGTGTTTATGTACACTTTTTTGGTTTCCTATAGTGTGTTGTTTTTGCGCACTGTGGAATCAGGAAAAAAAAAATCATTCCACAAAAGTCTTACTGAAAGGGTAGTGACATCTAGCCCTGAGATGTGGAAGAAGATAGTATAAATCTTTAACTTTTTCTTAAATTTTTTAAGTACCGTATTTATCGGCGTATACCGCGCACTTTTTTGCCCTGAAAATCAAAAATCGTGGGTGCGCGATATACGCCGATACCCGCGCCGAGTTTGAACCACTGCGCCGGCATATACCGAGCGCAGTACACTCGGGTATAGTCGGGCAGGCTCGGCTCCTCTCGCGGTCACGTCCTGGACATACAGGACGCAAAGGACGTGACCGCGAGAGGAGCCGAGCTTGCCCGACTACACCCGAGTGTACTGCGCTCGGTATATGCCGGCGCAGTGGTTCAAACTCGGCGCGGGAAGCGGGGATCAAGCGGCGGAGGACACCACGATGGCCGCAGAAGGACGCCGGACCCGACGAGGAGGACACCACCGAAGCCGCAGACGAACGCCGGACCAGACAAGGCCGCCGATGGACACCAAGCAAAACACCAAAACTGTAAGTACTAAAATGTTTTTGTTTTTTTTACAGGAATGCGGGTCCACATTGGGGGTGCGCGCTATACGCCGGAGCGCGCAACACCCCGATAAATACGGTACCTATATGCAGCGACAGAGAGGGGGTCCAGGTCTGTTAACCACTTCCCGACCGCCGCATGTATATGTACGTCCACAGAATGGCACGTACAGGCAAATGGGCGTACAGGTACGTCCTTGCCTTTCCGCGGGTCCGATCGGGACCCCCCCCCCCCCCCGCTACATGCGGCGGTCAGGTTCCCGCGGGGAGCGATCCGGGACGACGGCGCGGCTATTTGTTTATAGCCGCTCCGCCGCGATCGCTCCCCGGAGCTGAAGAACGGGGAGAGCCGTATGTAAACACGGCTTCCCCGTGCGGCGCATCGATCGTGTCATCCTCTTATAGGGGAGACACAATCGATGACATCAGACCTACAGCCACACCCCCCTACTGTTGTAAACACACACTAGGTGAAGCCTAACACGTTCAGTGCCCCCTGTGGTTAACTCCCAAACTGCAACTGTCATTTTCACAATAAAGAATGCAATTTAAATGCATTTTTTGCTGTGAAAATGACAATGGTCCCAAAAATGTGTCAAAATTGTCCGAAGTGTCCGCCATAATTTCGCAGTCACGAAAAAAAAAAAAATCGCTGATCACCGCCATTAGTAGTAAAAAATAAAAAATTTATAAAAATGCAATAAAAATATCCCCTATTTTGTAAACGCTATAAAATGTTGCGCAAACCAATCGATAAACGCTTATTGCGATTTTTTTTACCAAAAATAGGTAGAAGAATACGTATCGGCCTAAACTGAGGGGAAAAAAAATGATTTATGTTTTTGGGGGATATTTATTATAGCAAAAAGTAAAAAATATTGTTTTTTTTTTCAAAATTGTCGCTCTATTTTTGTTTATAGCGCAAAAAATAAAAACCGCAGAGGTGATCAAATACCACCAAAAGAAAGCTCTATTTGTGGGGAAAAAAGGACGCCAATTTTGTTTGGGAGCCACGTCGCACGACCGCGCAATTGTCCGTTAAAGCGACACAGTGCCGAATCGCAAAACCTGGCCTGGGCATTTAGCTGCCTAAAGGTCCGGGGCTTAAGTGGTTAAGTGGACCTTGCATTTTACAGCATGGTCAACATTAATTGTTTTTTAGTAGCTTGAGTCAGAGCTGAATCATCTACAGCAGGGGTGCCCAACCTTTTGAAGCATGGGGGCCACTTAAGCAACTTGGTAACCGGTCGCGGGCCAAATTGAGCGGAGCAGGCAGATGGCAGGTCCGTGTCCGCTCTGCATATGCAGAGTGGATATACGGACACAACCCACTATACACCTTAATTTTTTTAAAGGATTGGATTGGAGGAAGGACACAAGTTGGTTTACATCTGCCACTCCTGAGAGGTGGATGGAGGATCCAATTGGGTCGAACTGACCGTGTCAAAGGGGCCCAAGGCTGCTTTCACACTGATGCGCTGCGGTTTACCCGCACCGTGGGTGCAACGCAGTGTACCTTTGGCTTTCCTGCACTTTGCAATAGACTTCTATTATATTCTGCAGGTTTGGTGCACTTTCAGAAACCTCACCAAACTCGCAGTTATTAACATGGCTCAGTTCAGGTAACCCGTAGGTGCTCTGCATCTGTGGATCAGTTTGAAACCAGCCCTGTAGAACAGATATGCCCATATATACAGGGTCATCTTAGTAATAAACTGACCTTTAATAACAGTATTCTTATCTATTCCATCCCAGAGCAGGAGGTCGTGGGCCACATCAGAGGGCTCTGCGGGCCACATGTGGCCACTGGTTGGACACCCCTGATCTACAGCATGGGTCCTCAAACTGTGGCCCTCCAGTTGTTCAGGAACTACAATTCCCATCATGCCTAGTCATGTCTGTGAGTGTCAGAGTTTTACAATGCCTCATGGGATGTGTAGTTCTACAACAGCTGGAGGGCCGTAGTTTGAAGATCCCTGATCTACAGGGTAAAGCAGGTAGCAGCCGGAGCCTGGTGGATGCCCAGGGTGCCTAGCTACAATCTTCAGCCTCTCAATAAACCAGGGGATGGTGCAAACTGGTCAAATCTTTGCAATTGCCCATCAATTAATACGGGAGGATACCCTTGCAGGCAATTGTGTGTCTGATGAAACAATGCTAAAGAGCGACATCTCTATGCCTATTACTGTCCTTATCAATGTCAACAGGGGATTGTTCCGAGGTGGACAAAGCTGCTACCTTTCCTAGGGCCCCATTTAGCCTTATTCCATTTCTGGCCGAGGTTCATTTTAAAAAATGGAAAAACACCAATCTAGAAAGGGGGGGGGGGGGGGGTTTACTACAGCGCTAATAAATCTGCCAAGTCCCTACAACACCAGCGATCGGATGCATCTCTACAGATCTCCAGCGATACATCTGGACTGGAGCAGACAGACGCTGTGCGCCAACAGCCTGTACTTACTTCTGTAGTAAACACAGTCTGTGGTGTACCCACAGCGTGGGCCGGCACAGCTGCACATTTCAGTGTTCGCAATCTGCATCCATTTCCATTCCTGAGCACATCAAGCCATGCTGTGATCTGACTGCTACTGAAAGTGCATCACGTTGTAATGTGAACGATAAAATGTGCTTGTGTTTACTGCGCACCACTCGTTTTACATGTGTCATGTCACAGATTGGTGCTAAAAGTTGATAGCAGCAAGTGAGCTCCTAAAAAATCCAGACGTGAAGACAGGAAAATGTATAAACGTGGCGATCATGATGAACATTGCTCTACCTGGGTTTGTCCAAATCCTCTGCACATTTGTCAACCACCTATCCTGACTCCAACTTGAAACTATGATCTTCAGTAACCACGATTGCCCTAGTAAGATGCCCGACTGGCCTGACTCTTTTAAACCGAGTCCGGCACCAGTCTGTAAGGTCAGGGACCTGGGGGTCATCCTTGATTTTAAGTTGACATTGCGTAGCCAGGTGAATCAAGTGGTAAGTGTATGTCACTTCCACTTGAGACTCCTGAGATTTACGTTTCGCTTTATCGAGGACTCTGATAAAATCTCTATGGTCAATGCAATGGTTGGTAGTAGGGTTGTCCCGATACCACTTTTTTAGGACTGAGTACAAGTACCGATACTTTTTTTCCAAGTACTCGCCGATACCGAATACCGATATTTTTTTTAAAATGTGTCCCCAAATGCAGCCATGTCCCCCCCACATATGCAGCCATGTCCCCCCATATGCAGCCATGTCCCCCCATATGCAGCCATGTCCCCCCACATATGCAGCCATGTCCCCCCACATATGCAGCCATGTCCCCCCCATTATGCAGCCATGTCCCCCCCATTATGCAGCAATGTCCCCCCCATTATGCAGCAATGTCCCCCCCATTATGCAGCCATGTCCCCCCCATTATGCAGCCATGTCCCCCCCATATGCAGCCATGTCCCCCCACATATGCAGCCATGTCCCCCCCATATGCAGCCATGCCCCCCCATATGCAGCCATGTCCCCCCCCATATGCAGCCATGTCCCCCCCCATATGCAGCCATGTCCCCCCCCATATGCAGCCATGTCCCCCCACATATGCAGCCATGTCCCCCCACATATGCAGCCATGTCCCCCCACATATGCAGCCATGTCCCCCCACATATGCAGCCATGCCCCCCCATATGCAGCCATGTCCCCCCACATATGCAGCCATGTCCCCCCACATATGCAGCCATGTCCCCCCATATGCAGCCATGTCCCCCCACATATGCAGCCATGTCCCCCCACATATGCAGCCATGTCCCCCCACATATGCAGCCATGTCCCCCCACATATGCAGCCATGTCCCCCCACATATGCAGCCATGTCCCCCCACATATGCAGCCATGTCCCCCCACATATGCAGCCATGTCCCCCCACATATGCAGCCATGTCCCCCCACATATGCAGCCATGTCCCCCCACATATGCAGCCATGTCCCCCCCATTATGCAGCCATGTCCCCCCCATTATGCAGCCATGTCTCCCCCATTATGCAGCCATGTCCCCCCCATTATGCAGCCATGTCCCCCCCATTATGCAGCCATGTCCCCCCCATTATGCAGCCATGTCCCCCCCATTATGCAGCCATGTCCCCCCCATTATGCAGCCATGTCCCCCCCAATATGCAGCCATGTCCCCCACCAATATGCAGCCATGTCCCCCCCATTATGCAGCCATGTCCCCCCCATTATGCAGCCATGTCCCCCCCATTATGCAGCCATGTCCCCACCCATATGCAGCCATGTCCCCACCCATATGCAGCCATGTCCCCACCCATATGCAGCCATGTCCCCACCCATATGCAGCCATGTCCCACCCATATGCAGCCATGTCCCACCCATATGCAGCCATTTCCCACCCATATGCAGCCATTTCCCCCCCCCATATGCAGCCATTTCCCCCCACATATGCAGCCATGTCCCCCACATATGCAGCCATGTCCCCCACATATGCAGCCATGTCCCCCACATATGCAGCCATGTCCCCCACATATGCAGCCATGTCCCCCACATATGCAGCCATGTCCCCCACATATGCAGCCATGCCCCCCCATATGCAGCCATTTCCCCCCAATATGCAGCCATTTCCCCCCAATATGCAGCCATGTCCCCCCCATATGCAGCCATGTCCCCCCCCTATGCAGCCATGTCCCCCCCCCTATGCAGCCATGTCCCCCCCCCTATGCAGCCATGTCCCCCCCCCCATATGCAGCCATGTCCCCCCCCCCATATGCAGCCATGTCCCCCCCCATATGCAGCCATGTCCCCCCCCCCATATGCAGCCATGTCCCCCCCCCATATGCAGCCATGTCCCCCCCCCATATGCAGCCATGTCCCCCCCCCATATGCAGCCATGTCCCCCCCCCATATGCAGCCATGTCCCCCCCCCCATATGCAGCCATGTCCCCCCCCATATGCAGCCATGTCCCCCCCCATATGCAGCCATGTCCCCCCCCATATGCAGCCATGCCCCCCCCCCATATGCAGCCATGCCCCCCCCCCATATGCAGCCATGTCCCCCCCCCCATATGCAGCCATGTCCCCCCCCCATATGCAGCCATGTCCCCCTTACCGTACATGCTGCCGTGCCACCGCTTGGTCAATACGGGTGGGGAACATTACAGCTTTCATTTGAATAGCTGTAGTATTTCGCGCCGCGCTGCGTATAGACACTCCCCCTTGCTCGGGATTGGACAGTTCACCCGAGCAAGGGGGAGCGTATATACGCGGCGCGGCGGGAAACACTTCCCCGCCCGTATTAACCAAGCGGGGATGCAGCGTAGCGAAGGCGGCGGGGGGGGGGGGGTTGGAGTATTCTATTTCGGTATCGGGGGTATTTGCGGGAGTACGAGTACTCCCGCAAATACTCGGAATCGGTCCCGATACCGTTACTAGTATCGGTATCGGGACAACCCTAGTTGGTAGTCGACTCGATTACTGCAATGCCCTGTACATGGGTGTGCCTAAAAGCATCTTGCACAAGCTTCAGCTTGTTCAGAATGCAGCTGCTAGGCTACTCACGGGTGTGGGCCGGTAGGACCACATCACTCCATCCCTACAGGCCTTGCACTGGCTGCCCGTGGCACAACGGGCTCAGTTCAAGACGGGGTGTCTTGTGCATAAGGCCATCCATGGTTTTGGACCGGGCTATCTTAGAGAAAAATTCATCAGACATGTGCCTACCAGATCGTTGCGGTCTGAGAATTTGGCTTTATTGAACATCCCCAAAATTTCCCAAAAAACAAATGCGGTGGTAGGACACTGGAAGTTCACGGAGCTCAGTTCTGGAACTTAATGACCGCCGCATGTACATATACGTCGGCAAAATGGCACGGACAGGCAGAACGACGTGCCCGCACGTCGCTGCCTTTCCGCGGGTCGGGGGTCCGATCGGGACCCCCTCCCCGTACATGCGGCGGTCGGTAAGCCTCAGGGAGCGATCCGGGATGAGGGCGCGGCTATTCGTTTCTAGCCGCCCCCTCGCGATCGCTCCCCGGAGCTGAAGAACGGGGAGAGCCGTATGTAAACACGGCTTCCCCGTGCTTCACTGTGGCGGCGGATCGATCGATTGATCCCTTTTATAGGGAGACACGATCGATGACGTCAGACCTACAGCCACACCCCCCTACAGTTGTAAACACACACTAGGTGAAACATAATTCCTTCAGCGCCCCCTGTGGTTAACTCCCAAACTGCAACTGTCATTTTCACAATAAACAATGCAATTTAAACGCATTTTTTTGCTGTGAAAATGACAATGGTCCCAAAAATGTGTCAAAATTGTCCGAAGTGTCCGCCATAATGTCGCAGTCACGAAAAAAAACGCTGATCGCCGCCATTAGTAGTAAAAAAAAAAATAATAATAAAAATGCAATAAAACTATCCCCTATTTTGTAAACACTATAAATTTTGCGCAAACCAATCGATAAACGCTTATTGCAATTTTTTTTTTAGCAAAAATAGGTAGAAAAATACGTATCGGCCTAAACTGAGGAAAAAATAAATGTTTATGTTTTTGGGGGATATTTATTATAGCAAAAAGTAAAAAATATAGAATTTTTTTCAAAATTGTCGCTCTATTTTTGTTTATAGCGCAAAAAATAAAAACCGCAGAGGTGATCACATACCACCAAAAGAAAGCTGTATTTGTGGGGGGAAAAAAAGGACGTCAATTTTGTTGGGGAGCCACGTCGCACGACTGCGCAATTGTCTGTTAAAGCGACGCAGTGCCGAATCGCAAAACCTGGCCTGGGCATTTAGCTGCCTAAAGGTCCGGGGCTTAAGTGGTTAAACATTCTAATAGCTCTAAATTTTATATTTTTAACTTTGTATGTTTTATATATATCTTTTTGTTCGCCGATTGTTATTGTTTGTTGTTTGATCGATGCAGTTTCTGCCCTTTTTTCTGTTCTGTTTTTATCCCGCCAGCGCATCGAGGCACGCGTGTAAGACTGCGCTGTTGTTTTACAAGCATTTTAATAAATAAAAAATCCTGTCACTTAGAAATCCAAGGAACGAAAATCCAGCAAAAACTAACTGGTAAATTTGCGGCAATAAAGAGTCTATGTAGAAAATATATTTAAAGAATCTTTTCAGCTGGTGACACCGGTCACTTCCAAAGGTCAGAGTATATGAATGTTAACTGGCAAATTCCTCTAAAGTAATTGGCGGTGGATTATAGGCAGTGCAGATGTCCCAATGGAAAAACTGATGAACCAGCGGTGTGAAAGGAGCAAATGACCAGGAACCAAAACAAATAAGCAGCTTGTATGTAACCACAGAAAATAATGGTCTCTATTCTACCATGCATTTATATTTTTGAATATATAATATAGTGCAAATTATAGAAGATTTCTTTTAATATCATTACATAAAGCAGGGGTGCCCAAACGCTGGCCCGAGGGCTACATGTGGCCCGAGACCTCCTACTTTGGGATGGCGGGTCAGCAAGCCCAGATGGCGAGTTCCCAACCCCCCATTCCAGAGCATCAGTGTTCTGAATGGAGCCGGTGTTTTGTCAAGATGGTTCCACTATGGCAGGAGTGCCCAACCAGTGGCCCGGGGGCCACATGTGGCCCGCGGAGCCCTCTGATGTGGCCCGCGACCTCCTGCTCTGGGATGGCTGGTTGGCAAGCCCAGATTGCAGGTTGCCGACCTGCCAGCTCAGAGTATCAGTGTTGTGAATGAAGCCGGTGATCTGCCGTGCTGGTTCCAGGTATCACGGAAGTTCCAGCGCATGCGCGAACTGATGCGCTGAGATGGTTCCAGCTATCGGGAAAGTTCCTTTAAGCACTGCGCAGGTGCAAACTTGCTGACGGAAATCCCCGAACGGCGGCCGGCATCCAGGGCGACGTGGACTTAGAGGAAAGTGGCCAGTCGGCCTCACGTCCTCGCTGCGCTCGGACGGCTCGCTTCGCTCGCTCGGCCTCTTGGCTCTTTTTTTAACATCCTCCAATCCACGAGGATGTTAAAGAATGAGCCTGGATGCCGGGCGAGGTTCGGGGATTTCCGTCGGGAAGTTTGCGCCTGCGCAGTCAGTGAAGGAACTTCCCCCATAGTGGAACATTCAGGACAAGTCACCGGCAGTAGAGGAAGCAAGTGGCTTTTCAGAAAGTGCACCACACCTGCAGGATATAATAGACGTCTATGGCAAAATGCAGCCAACTGGTGGGAAAACCACAGGAAAACTGCACCGCACCCACGGTGTGGGTAGACCGCAGACATTCAGTGTAAAAGCAGCCTTAGGCCCCTTTCACACGAACGGTCCAACCCAATCGGACCCTCTATTCACCTCTATGGAGCGGAAGATGTAAGACTTGTTTTCCATTTACACCCTGCCTTCCTTGAATCCGATTTGCTAAAAAAAAACAGAAGTGGATCGGTCCCCTTCCATCTGATTGGATCAGAGGGCCCATAGAGTAGATTGGGCTGTGCCTGTGTCTGCTTTGCATATGCAGAGTGGACACAGACCTGTCATCTGCCCACTCCGCTCATTGTGGCCCGCGACTGGTTACTAAGTTAAGTGGCCCTCGGCCTTCAAAAGGTTGGGCACCCCTGCCCTATGGGATAGGGTTCGGCCTCGACTGCAAGGTCAACATTAATTGTTTTATAGCAGAAAGAGTCAGAGCTGGATCATCTACAGGGCAAATTATGTAGCAGCCAGGGCCTGGTTGATGCCCAGGGTGCCTAGCTACAATCTTCAGCCGTGGCCTCTGACTGCCGCGCATGCACAGTCGGAGGCCACGGAAATCTATGAGCCTGAATAGCTGTTCGTCAGCTGTAAACAGAGAATGCGCAATTAACACGGCGCTCTCTCCCGATGCTCGGGGCTGGTTCTACACGCCGCCCTCCGCTCGCTCTATACAATACAGCAAGGGGAGGATACTTTATTTAAAGGGGCGGAAATGGTTATAAAAGAGGCCGCATGATGGCCACTGCTTTATGATGGGCAGTGCTTTTCTCTAAGGGGCGGATGTCACATTGAGCAGTGTTTAGTGTTGAATGTATACATGCAAGCATTTGAGCAAAACCTCCGCCCCTTTGAGAAAAGCTGCCTATCATAAAGCACTAACCATCCCTTTACAGGGATATGCAATTAGCGGACCTCCAGCTGTTGCAGAACTACAAGTCCCATGGGACATAGCAAGACTGACAGCCACAAGCATTACACCTAGAGGCAGAGGCATGATGGGACTTGTAGTTTTGCAACAGCTGGAGGTCCGCTAATTGCATATCTCTGCTTTAGGAAAAGCATCCGTCCCTGGCTGTATTGTATAGTGGAAGCGGAGAGCGGCGTGTAGAACCAGCCCCAAACTTCGGGAGCGAGCGCAGTGTTCATTACTCATACTCCATCTACAGCTGACGAACAGCTGTTCAGGCTCGGAGATTTCCGAGGCCTCCAACTGCGCATGCGCAGTCCAGGCCGGACCCTATCCGATAGAGGAACCATATTCGTTAGAACACCGGAGCTAGAGGAAGCACAGCTGCAGAGGGAGTAGAGGCGCATACGCTGATGCTTCCTGTTAGGGATGAGCTCCAGCGTGTTCGCACAGTCCACGTGCAGAGCCTGCACGGTGCTGCGCTAACCAGAGGCAGGGAGACATTTCCCGATCCCTGCAGCCGAGCATCAGGACAATGTTTTCCTGCCTGTGGTTAGCGCAGCGCCGGACAGACTTCCTGGCAGGCTCTGCATGTGGACTGTGCGAACACCCCATAGCTCATCCTTTCTTCCTGTATAGTGTTGGCTCCTGTCATAGTCGGAGTGATACCAAGGAGAGGGGTAGGCCAAACGTCTTGGCTGACCCCAGAGAGGTACGTTTAACCACTTGCTTACTGGGCACATATACCCCCCTCCTGCCCAGGTGAAATTTCAGCTTTCGGCACTGCATCGCTTTAACTAACAATTGCGCGGTCGTGCGACGTGGCTCCCAAACAAAATTGACGTCCTTTTTTCCCCACAAGTAGAGCTTTCTTTTGGTGGTATTTGATCGCCTGTGCGGTTTTTATTTTTTGCGCTATAAACAAAAAAGTGAGACAATTTTGAAAAAAATACAATATTTTTTACTTCTTGCTATAATAAATATCCCAATTTAAAAAAAAAAAAAAAAACATTTTTTTTTCTCAGTTTAGGCCGATACGTATTCTTCTACATATTTTTGGTAAAAAAAAAAAAAAAAAAAAAATCGCAATAAGCGACTGGTTTGCGCAAAAGTTATAGCGCTTACAAAATAGGGGACAGAATTATTATTTTTTTAATTACTTTTTTTTACTAGAAATGGCGGCGATCTGCGATTTTTAATGGGACTGCGGCGTTATGGCGGACACATCGGACACATTTTTGGCGCCATTCACATTTATACTGCGATCAGTGCTATAAATATGCACCAATTACAGTATAAATGTGACTGGCATTGAAGGGGTTAACACTAGGGGGTGAGGAAGGGGTTAAATGTATCCCTGCATTGTGTTCTAACTGTAGGTGGAGGGGGGTGACTGGGGGGGTGACCGATCTGTGTCCCTATGTACAAGGGACAGAGATCGGTCTCCTCTCCAGAGAGAGGACGCTGTCTCTGTGTAAAACGGCAATGAGAGATGATCTCATATGTTTACATATGAGATCATCTCTCATTGGCCGCACAGATCGCATCGCGAACGGCCACTCTGATTGGCCGTTCGCGGCGATCTGTAATTGGCTGTGTCCGAGGGACACGGCCAACACAGATTTTCCCCGCAGCGCGCTCTGGAGCGCGCGCGGGGACCGCCCTAAGGGGCGGACGTCAATTGACGGCAGTTTGGAGATTGGGATCCGCACTGTAGCCGTCAATTGACGGCAGGCGGATCCCAAGTGGTTAAAGAATATGTACGCCCAACACTTCATATTCCTGATATGTGGCTGCCGTACCATGTACTTGTATGGGAAAGTCTCCTGATCTCTTTGTGTGAAGTCCCTGGTGATCCGGACAGCCGATTCATTGATTATGATTCTTAAAGGGGTGGTTCACCCTAAAAACTACTTTTTCTTATTACACTGGCCCCCCACATTACAATACGATTAAGCCTATTATCTTTTTTTTTTACGAGCTCCCCCCCGTCTCGTAAGCCGCGTCACGGTTGGCGAAAGGAGCCGAACGGCGAGTCGGCGCTATACTGCGCATGCGCATCGCCGTTCGGCTCCTTTCGCCAACCGTGATGCGGCTTACGCGACGGGGGGGGGAGCTCGTTTTAGGTCAAAACGTCAATCACAGACATGTTAGGAACGCCCACTCCCGCGGGACTCGCAAGCCGGAAGCCACGGGTGAATAGCTGTACGAAGGTATGTACAGCATCAAAAAAAAGATAATAGGCTTAATCGTGTTGTAATGTGGGGGGCAAGTGTAATAAGAAAAAGTAGTTTTTAGGGTGAACCTCCCCTTTAATGCTACGTTTCCACTATTGCGACCCTATAGTCACGTGATTTAGAGTGTGACTTTGGAGTGCGACTTTGATCCAACTTTACAGTCTCTGGATCAAAGTTGCATCAAAGTAGTCCAGGAACCTTTTCAAAGTCGCTGTAACTTTAGGTCGCCATTGAAATCAATAGGCTGTGACTTGAAATGCAAGTTTAGGTGTCCAAAGTCGCATGACAAGTCGCACTAGTGGAAATGGAGTCAGAGAAGTACTAAAATGCCTTTGAAGCACCCCACTACTATGAATACAAAAAAAAAAAGTCTTAAAAGGCAGGAATTTAAATCTGGGTGGACGCCATGCCTCTAGCAGGTTTCCATCTGGAATGAATGGGAAAAGCATATGTTAACAGTTAGAATCGGCACTATGTGCACCTGATTGTGCATTCTTTCTAGGAAACGTAGATCACAGGAACATATGCACGCTGTGTTTGAAGAAAAAATATCAATTCTGGGAATGAGTGTTCCCAGTATCCCCTAACACCAGAGGCAATGTACAACATGTTATTCATACTGCCAATGATGTACCAAACACAACATCTCCGATGTGTATGTAGACATCTGACACAAGAAGTATATTTATGTAGTAGAAATGATTACTTGTTACGTGATCACCGATCATTTCAGGTCCTAATGAACAACTCACAAACTCTGCGAGAAATGTAAGCACAAGTGGCTTATGGTGTTAAAAGCCTGATTGGGTATTTTTCTAACCTATTTAGAAAATAAAAAACGAACGAAAAAAATCAGAAAAAAAAACCACCTGCAAAAAAAAGGCATGATGAGCTAGTATGCATAGCATACTAGCTCATTATGTATTACCTAAGATCAAAGCGCCTGCAGCGAAACTCGTTACTCTCCTCCATCGCCGCCATCTTTCCCCCCCCAAGTGTCTTCCTTGTATCGCAGCTCCAGCGCTGTGACTGGCCGGAGCCGCGATGACGTCACTCCTGCGCATTGCGCGTGGGTGCCGCCACTAACGGCATGATCGCCGTTAGTAACAGGACACGCTCGGTGCGCCTGCATGCCGATGTGTACGGCGCATGCGCTGTAGACATCGGTGCATGTCTTTTGGAAATATCTCCTAAACCGTGTAGGTTTAGGAGATATTCCTTGCAACTACAGGTAAGCCTTAATGTAGGCTTACTTGTAGGTCTAAGTGGTGTGTAAGAATTAAAGGGGTTGTAAAGGTACACTTTTTTTTCCTAAATAGCTTCCTTTACCTCAGTGCAGTCCTCCTTCACTTACCTCATGCCTCCATTTTGCTTTTAAATGTCCTTATTTCTTCTGAGAAATCCTCACTTCCTGTTCTTCTGTCTGTAACTCCACACAGTAATGCGAGGCTTTCTCCCTGGTGTGGAGTGTCGTGCTCGCCCCCTCCCTTGGACTACAGGTAGGGTTGCCACCTCATCCCTTTAAAACAGAACACATATGAATTACACAGGTTCTGTGGCTAATTAAGGTGGTAATTAGACTCATTTGGTGCCTTACCTGCATTAAATTAGCCTCAGAACCTGTGTAATTCATAGGTGTTCTGTTTTAAAGGGATGAGGTGGCAACCCTAACTACAGGAGAGTCAGGACACTCTCTACGTTGCAGATAGAGAAAGGAGCTGTGTGTTAGTGGCTGTCCTGACTCTCCTGTAGTCCAAGGGAGGGGGCGAGCACAACACTCCACACCAGGGAGAAAGCCTCACATTACGGAGTGGAGTTATTGACATGTGCGATAAATGCAGCACCCCCCATTGCCCTGAATGCAGCACCCCCCATTGCCCTGAATGCAGCACCCCCCATTGCCCTGAATGCAGACTCACAATTGCAGCCTGATTCATGCCCATCTGCAGCATTGGAGGAGACAGGGAGGGGGCGGGATGAGCACCAACAGACATACAGGAGAAACTCATGTTTTATCGGCAGCCTCTTTAATAGAAAGTCCCACCTCCTGTGACGGACAGAACAGTTGTCCAATGGCAGCGCAGGAGATGGGACTTCCTTTTACAGAGGTCGCCGAGTAAACAGGAAATACTCCTGTTTGCACGGCGCTCATCCTGCCTCCTCCTCGGCAGCCAGCATGTATTTCTTTTGTGGCCCCCAGCGCTTGGGGATTCGTTGGGGTTCCACAAAAGATATACATGTCAAAATGACCAGGCGGGCCGTCCCAAACCGGAACGCGGGCCACGATTGACCCGTGAGCCGGACTTTGGACATGCCTGCCCTAGGGTGTCTGCTAAAAAAAAAAAAACGTATATATAACGTTTGAGGGTTCTGAGTAATTTTCTAGCAAATGAATGATGATTTTTACATGTAGGAGAGAAGTGCCAGAATAGGCCCGGTATGGAAGTGGTTAAAGTAGCACAATGATGAATAGCAAAAAATGGCCTGGACATGAAGGGGAGTAAAATCTTCCAGAGGTCAAGTGGTTAAAGGCCCACTAATATTTGGTTTGGCAGACTGAAAAAGAAAAAAAAGTTGAGAAACATCGATCTACACTCCGCCATGGAAGACTATTGGAGATCTGCCGACCTGCGTTCAATGTGTTTCAAATGCAGAAAAACAATCCAGTGGCTTAGTGGTTAGTACTCCTGTCTTGCAGCACTAGGGTATTCATTTTAAATCCCAAACCTGTGAAGAGTTTGCAGGTTCTCCCTGTGTTTACATGGGTTTCCTCCCACACTCCGAAGACTTGCTGGGCATGGGTGGAGGGCACAGGTGCACCGTCCAGCTCAGCTGCTGGCGGCCTGTCAAACTCGAAGACGCGGCGGGCGGTGCACCTAGCGGTATGAACGTTTTGGGCAGTATATACCCAGGGATGAATGCCAGGAACAAAAAAAATTCTCCGAATTGCAGGTCACATACAGTTTTTTCCCGTAAAGTGCTGCATTTTGCATTCCTGCCCTGCCTTTAAATGATCAATCTATTCCAGAAAAAGACGACTTGTAACTTTTTTTTCCTTGTATGTTCAGTGCCAGAAATGTGGAAAAGATTTGTACAGAAGCGAGCAACCACAGGAAACGCTTAGGAAGAACATAGCGATTGTAGCTTGTCGCCTGCAATTACAAGAGATACTGACAACTGTGGAGAGCTCTGCTGCTCAGGAATGACAAAAACAACCCGGGAAAAAGAATTCCAGATCCTCTGGCTTATCAGCATTCCTGGCATGTCTGTTTAATCCACACGGATCTGGAGCAAATGCGACAGCATTTTGTGGTGACCATCCAGGTGCACTAAATAGTCCTCAACTGCTGAAGAATAAAGTGGGGTACACACTATGAGAACATCAGACCAACGCTCGTCTGGTTTTCCATAAAGGTACAAAAAGGTAAGAACGTACCAATATTGGTGCCGATAACAAGTATTGGTACTTTGTATCAATACAAAAAGAATGGGTGCAAATCGCACTGCAAAGAATGGCACGCGGATTTGAACAGGAATGCGGTGTGAATGTGATTTTCCCCACTGCTCCTGTGTATATAGAAAGCAAAAAGCGCCATCTAGTGGGCAGTTTATTAAAAATGTTAGGACTCACAGTAAATATCTATCTGGCTGAATGCAAAACTGCCTAGGTGTTCCAGTCCAGCTGATGATAGCAAATCACGGCCACTAGAGGTGCTCACAGAGCTGGAGGAGATGTAGAGGCGGTCCGCCCCCAAGCTGACTTCACTTCCGCCCTATATTCACAGGCTCCCCGAACTTCTCCTCCAGCCCTGTGAACACCTCCAGCGCCCGTGATTTGCCATCATTGGCGGGACCGGGACACATACCATATATACTCGAGTATAAGCCATCCCGAATAAAAGCCGAGGCACCTAATTTTACCACAGAAAACTGGGAAAACGTATTGACTCGAGTATAAGCCTAGAGTGTCCATCTGCATGCCTCACTGTGTCCGTGTGCATGCCTCACTGTGCCCACGTGCATGCCTCACTGGGCCCACGTGCATGCCTCACTGGGCCCACGACTAGACTGACGTTTAACATGGGAGTCTATGGAAGGGGTGCCCGGCTTTGAAAAATCGGTGCTCCCCGGCCATAGGTCCTCTGGACAACAAACTTGCACACTGGAGTGGTGCGCTAGCAGGACGAAAAAAAAAAAGTCCTGCTAGCCGCATTTTTGGAGCGGTGTGTATAACACTACCCCACCGCTCCTGCCCATTGAAATCAATGGGCACCGCGGCTATACCGCCGTCAAAGCGCCTCTGCGGAGGCACTTTGCGGTGGTTTTATCACTTTCTGTGCTGGTAGCGGGGGGGTAAAAGCTCGCCGCTGGTGGCCGAACAGCGCCGCGAAATTGACGGTAAAGCGTCGCTATACCGCCGCCCCAGTGTGAAAGGGGCCATAGAGATATATGACATTTCACATGTCCTGCGACTTAAATAAGGGTCTCTGGATGCACAGGTGACCGCAGGAGCAGAAGGAATGATTTCCACGGTCCCACCCTCATTCTTCACACTGGAAACGCCACACCTTTGTTTGTTTTGCCGGATGCAATCAATGAAAACACAAAACTGCGTGCCAACAAGTGTTGTAATTTATGTGCATGTCAATGAACACCATGACACACATTGAGGCTGGTTTCACATCTTTGCATTTTACTGCGTGTTGCCACACTTAACAATACCATGGCTATTGCTGTGCAGTGCCCTGTAGTGTCAGAATGCCACCCCAATACGCCTCTCCAATGCACCACAATGGGCCTGCACACCACAGAGCACAGACGTGGACCATCTGTGTGCTGGGAAAAAGAGGGGCTTCCTGGAACGTCTCTGTACCCCCAAATGTCCAGGATCCTTTCCTGATCCTCTCAACCACTTGCCACAAATATCCCTAGGTGGCCTCATTGGCCCATATGTAGCCATGGAGTTGTAGAAGGTGACTAAAGCTTGTTGCACTCAGGCTTCAGCTTTTATAAGAGCAGTGAAAAAACATTTGCAGAGCTTTCAGCAAGCTTTGATGAAGCTTTAAAAGTACCATTCAGCTCTAATTTGTAAATGTTTAAGACAGAATCAAATGGCAGTGCTGGTTGCCGCTTTAAACGACTTCATTACCCGCGCATTGTCATATGACGTCCGATCCATTTTTGTTTATAGCGCAAAAACTAAAAACCGCAGAGGTGATCAAATACCACCAAAAGAAAGCTCTATTTGTGGGAAAAAAACGAAGTTACTTACTGGTAACGTTCTTTCCCGTAGTCTTTCAGGACAGCCACCTGAGAGACCTTGGCTCCTCCCCTCTGTTGGAAACACCGCGCCAGCCCATAAATTTCCTCCTCCCCTGCTGGTCCTCAGTTCTTTTAGAGCACCTCCAGTTGCTGGGGAGACACAAGAAAACATGATACACATCGTTAACCATATCACAATTCCTGTAAGGAAATCTTATACATACCTTTGGGTTGGTTACCCGGCTGTCCTGAAAGACTACGGGAAAGAACGTTACCAGTAAGTAACTTCGTTTTTCCCCTAATCGTCTTTCAGGACAGCCACCTGAGAGGATAACCGAGCACTTACCCTAGGGCGGGACCACAGCTTGTAAGACCTTACGTCCAAAGGTCTGATCCTTAGCTGACCAAAGATCCACCCTATAGTGTCTTACGAAGGTGGCAAAACTGGACCATGTCGCCGCTTTACAGATCTGCTCCGGCGTTGCTCCAGCTCTCTCTGCCTGTGAGGCTGCCATAGACCTTGTGGAGTGCGCTTTGATACCCTCTGGGATCGGTATGCCTCCTAAACTGTAAGCTTTTTCAATGGCTTCTTTTAACCATCTAGCTATAGTGCGCCTGGTAGCTCTATGTCCTTGTCTAGCTCCAGAATGCAAAATAAAGAGTCAGTTTTCCTTAAAGTTTTAGTCACTTCTAAATAATGCAAGACGCATCTCCTGACGTCTAAGCTATGGAATTTCACTTCCTGTTCTCTGGAAGGGTTCGGACAAAATGAAGGTAATATAATTTCTTGTTCTCTATGGAACCTTGAGATTACTTTAGGCAGGAATCCCGGATCCAACTTAAAAATTATACGATCTGCGAAGATCTGAAAAAAGGGGGGTCTGATCGATAGGGCCTCTAACTCACAGACCCGTCTTGCAGTGGTGATTGCCACCAAAAAGACTGCTTTTAGTGTCAGCGTCTTTAGATTGCAATCTTCCAAAGGCTCAAAAGGTTTGGCTGTCAAAGCTTGTAGTACCAAGGACAGGTCCCATTTCGGGAAGACCGAGGTTTGAATAGGTCTCTGTCGGCTCAAGGATCTGAAGAATCTGACTATCCATGGGTCAGATGCTAGCCTTTCCTCTAGGAACACTGACAGTGCGGATACTTGACCTTTTAGCGTACTAAGGCCGGGTACACACGGACAAACATGTATGGTGAAAGCGGTCCGTCGGACCGTTTTCACCATACATGTCTGCCAGAGGGCTTCTGTACGATGGTTGTACACACCATCGTACAGAAGTCCGCGCGTAAACAATACGCGGGGCGTGTCCGCGGTGTCGCCGCGTCGATGACGCGGTGTCGCCGCGACAATGACGCGGCGACGTGCGCGGCCCGCCTTTAAAATGCTTCCACGCATGCGTCGAAGTCATTCGACGCATGCGAGGGACGGCGGGCGCCTGGACATGTACGGTAGGTCTGTACTGACGACCGTACATGTCCGAGCGGGCTGAATTCCAGCGGGCTGTTTTAAAACAAGTCCAGGAATATTTGTCTGCTGGGAAAAGGCCCGGCGGGCAAATGTTTGCTGGAATTCGGCCCGCTCGCGCCCACACACGACCAAACATGTCTGCTGAAACTGGCCTGCGGGCCAGTTTCAGCAGACATGTTTGCTCGTGAGTATGGGGCCTAAGGCTTAGTCCTTTTTCTACTCCCTTTTGTAAAAACTCTAGGACGGCCACTGAACTCTGTGTATTAAAGGAGTTTTCTGTGCACCATCTGCCAAAGCACTTCCATACCTTTTCATAAATTTTGCGTGTCTCTAACTTTCTACTTTTCAGTAGAGTCGCAATTAAGTGGTTTGAGAAACCCTTTGCTTTCAGCAGTTGCTCCTCAGAAACCACGCGGCCAAGTTCCACTTTTCCACTTGGGGGCAGTATACTGGGCCTTGGGAGAGTAGATCCTCCTGGACTGGCAACAACCAGGGGGGTTCTATAGCTAGCTCTTTCAGTATAGAGAACCATGGTCTCCTGGGCCAGTGAGGCGCTATGAGAATCAGGTTGGTGTTCTCTGCACGCAGTTTCCGTAACACTTGTGGAATTAATACGGGTGGAGGAAAGGCATAACATGTCCTGAAAGTCCACCTTTGTGCTAAAGCATCCACTCCTATTGCTCCGTCCTCTCTGTTTAGTGAGAAGAAGGTCTTGACCTTTTTGTTCTTCTTGGATGCGAATAAATCCACTTGAGGTGTTCCCCATTTTAGTGTGATCTGCCTGAACACCTCCTGATTTAGTTCCCAGTCGCTTTCCTTCAGCTGAATTCTGCTGAGGAAATCCGCTACTGTGTTTAAATCCCCTTTTAGGTGGATTGCTGATAGCGAGAGAATATTCCTTTCTCCCCATGTCAGGATTTCTTTCGCTAATGCCCACAGGGTTCCGCTCCTTGTTCCACCCTGCTTGTTTACATAGGCAATAACTGAAGCGTTGTCGGATCTTATTTGAACATGATGTCCCTTCAGTTGTCCCTGGAAGAATTGAAGTGCAAGCCCCACTGCCTTCAACTCTTTCCAATTGGAGGATCTCCTCCTCTCTTCCCCTTTCCAAATCCCTTGGGTTACTTGGGAGCCTAGATGTGCTCCCCATCCTATCCCACTTGCGTCCGTGGTAAGGATTTGGGAAATGGGAAGTGTCCACAGCCGACCTATGGTCAAGTTTTCCACCGTCCTCCACCACCAAAGGGTTCTTTTTACCTGTGTCGGTATTCGAACCTGGGTGTCTAAGGACTCCTGCCTGTGGTCCCAAACCTCTAGAAGGAACATTTGCAGTGGTCGGAAATGTAAGGCTGCCCATTGAACAGCTGGGATTGCCGATGTTAGCAGCCCCAGTGTTGACATGATCTGTCTGATGGTACATGGTGAATTCACCTGAATTGCCTTTGTTTCTTTTTGGATCTTTTCTATCTTCTCTTTGGGTAGAAAAATCCTTTGCTGTACAGAGTCTATCACGTACCCCAAGTATGTTATCTGTTGTGTGGGCTTTAGATTTGACTTTTCCACATTTATTAACCACCCTAGATCTTTCAAAAAGATCTGTGTGGTCTCGAGGTTTTTTTGCAACCTCTCTGGGGTTTCTGCGAACAGCAGCAGATCGTCCAGATATGCAATGATGGAAATGCCTTGGACTCGCAAGGGTGCCAGGGCTTCCGCCAGAATCTTGGTGAAGATTCTGGGCGAGGAAGAGAGGCCGAAGGGTAAGGCCTGGAATTGTAAATGTAAGGTTCTGTTTCCCGTCTCTATCGCCAATCTCAGGAACTGTTGGTGGTCCCTGTGTATTGGAACGTGTAAGTAGGCGTCCTTTAGATCTAAGGAGACCAGGAAACAGTTTGGAGGTAGTAGGGCTTTCACTGAGTAAATTGAGTCCATTCTGAACCTCTTGTAGGTTATGGATAGGTTGAGGGGTTTTAGGTTTAAGATTGGTCTGCCCTTCCCCGTAGGTTTTAGTACTCCAAAAATGTGGGAGTAGAACCCAAGTCCCCTTTCTTTTTTGGGGACCTCCACTACTACCTCTTGTTTCTTGAGATCCTCCAGGGCTCTCATTAACCCTTCGGCCTTTCTTCTGTCCTTCGGAAGTTTTGTTAAATAAAACTTTTTTGGGGGTGTTCTGGAGAATTCTAGATGATAACCTTCCTTTATGATCCTCAATATGAATCGATTGGAAGTCACCTTTTCCCACTGAGGGAGGAAGTCCCCCAGTCTTCCTCCCACTGTGAGCAATCTGTCATTTCTTATCATAGGCTTGTTCAGGAGCACGAAAAATAGCTCCTGCTTTGCCTTTCCCTCTCTGGGCCCAGGGTCTTTTCTGATTGTCTACCTTGGGTGTGAAGCGGGGGCCTTTAGGTACCCAATTAAATTTGTTCTGTCTCTTTTTGGTCTGCTGTGGCTGACTCCAGGGTGCTTTGCGTTTCAGCGGAAACGCTTTTTTCTTGTCCGCTGTACGGTCCAGCACTTTTTCTAATCCCGGCCCAAAGAGCAGGTCCCCTGTGAATGGGATGCCGCATAATTTGGTTTTAGACGCGCAGTCCCCCTGCCACGTCTTTAACCATAAGGCCCTCCTGGTTGAGTTAGCTAATGCAGACGATCTAGCTGCCATCCGTACCAGTTCAGCTGAGGCGTCTGCAATATAAGCTATGCCTCTCAACAATGTGGGAAATGAGGCTAGGATTTGGTCTTTTGCCGTCTCCTCCTCAATGTGCTCCTGAATCTGGTTCAGCCAAAATTCCATGTTCCTGGCTACCACGGTGACTGCCATTGCTGGTTTTAAACTACCCAGCGTGGAGTCCCAGGACTTTTTTAGTAATGAATCCATTTTCTTATCCATTGGTTCGGATAGAATGCCCATGTCCTCAAAAGCTAGGTCTGTGTGCCTTGAAACTTGAGAAAGGCAGCATCCAGCTTTGGCGTTTTATTCCAAATTGAGGATGGGTCATCCGAAAATGGAAATCGTCTTTTCAAAGCTTTGAAAAAGAATGGTTTCCTTTCTGGTTCCTGCCATTCTTTTTTAATTGCTTCGATCAAGACATCATGGACTGGGAAATTTTTACTTTCCTGGTCGCCTAAACCCTCATACATTTGGTCATGCAATGATAATGGTTTTTTCTCTGTTTGAATACCCAGAGTGGCATAAATAGCTTCCAATAAGTGGTCTACATCCTCCAAGGAGAGCTTGTAGCGGGAGGGCTTCCTGGAATCACCTTCCCGAGCCTCCTCCTCTGATTCCTGTGAACCGGACACTGCGCTGTCAGGTTCCTCTTCTAGCTCCTCACTAAGGGCCTGCACTAGTGGAAGGTCTTACTCCCGGGACTAATGTTGTTGCCTGTACAGGAGGAGCTGACTGAAGCTGCGGGATCTGGAAGTTTTCAAAAAATGTTTTGAATGACCCAAAGGTATTAGAAAGTTCTTTAACTGATGATGCCAAATCACTTTGTTCCGCAGTGTGCTCCTGTACTAACTTATCAATACAGTCGCTACAAATAGCCTTTTTCCATGACTCCCTAAGTGTGACTTTACAGGATGGACATCTTTTCTTTGTACTGTGGGTATTCTTGTCTTTGTCAGTTTTCTGAAAGACACAAGCGAAAATATATACCCCATGATTAGTACCGTAGCCTTCCCCCTGCTCACGGCAGGTGCGCAGTGTCTTCATATGGGCTTACCACACTAGGGGCCCTATGAATCACCCTCTGACACTGAGGGGTTAACCCACCTCCCCCTCCCTATTACCCTGGGGGGTGTAGAGGGATGGTAGGCTATTTTTTAGGAGAGGGGAAATCCACCCTAGGTTCCCCTTACCTTGCTGTGGCTGGAGCTGGTCTCTGCTGGAGCAACATCTTTCCCCTCTGCTTCCGACATGTCTGTGTCACCAGCGCCGCGTGTGCTGTCTCTACAGCGTCTATGCAGCTCCCTCCAGCCATTGCCTGGCTCCGTTTTTGAGTTTCGCGCCCGGAACCGGAAGCCGCGAACCCGGAAGTACCCGCCCCCGTGCCTGAATGACGTCACCCGCCATCGGCTCCGAGCGGTCCTAGTACACAGCGTGGCTTGCGCGTCTGGAATCCCCATTCCTCCGGCAGCCACACACGCTGGTCTAGGACGCTGGCTGTACCTCCTCACACCGCACTCGGTGCATACAAAAACCGGAGCCCCCCCGACTTACACCTGCGCTCAGGGATGTGAGGGTGGCTGTCTTTCAGGTTAGTACCTGTCTCTTTTGTCCAGAGAGCCCCTGCTCCCTTTCAGGACCGTCTTGCCTGAGCCTCCCTTGGCTCTCCTGGCTTGTTCCTATGGTGTCTCCCCTCTGGAGGAAACACAAATAACTGAGGACCAGCAGGGGAGGAGGAAATTTATGGGCTGGCGCGGTGTTTCCAACAGACGGGAGGAGCCAAGGTCTCTCAGGTGGCTGTCCTGAAAGACGATTAGGGGAAAAAGGACGCAAATTTTGTTTGGGAGCCACGTCGCACGACCGCGAAATTGTCAGTTAAAGCGTTGCAGTGCCGAATCGCAAAAAATGCTCTGGTCTTTGACCAGCAATATGGTCCGGGGGTTAAGTGGTTAAAGGAACCCATTTAGAAAATCAAAAATCAAACCTTTACAACCCCTTTAATGTGCACTGCCCAATACACAGGTGTGACCAAGGTGAGTATCAGCCCCTGGGATGATCTTCATTGCCCACCATCCACCAGCGTCAGAGAATGACTCTATCCTGGAAAATGACATTTAGTATCTGTAAGCCCGAGTCTACTTGGCAGCCATGTGGCATTACAGAGAGTACGTCTACGCAACGATCGCTGCGTGCTAAAAACTGACAGGTGCGCGGTAAACAGATTCCCTGCCCTACAAATCATCCCGTAGGATAGGACTAGGTGCAGGAAAAATAGACTTGTCTTTGGTATTAGTCATGGACATGACATGCCTCACATGACTTCTAGCCGAGAAGTGAGATATAGTGTATACCGAGGACTCAGGATCTGGATGAGCCAGTCCAGTATTGGCTCAGAGAGCGTGGGTTAGATTTATCACACACAGCAAAATAAGATGAGGATGATGACGGCTTACACAACTGGAACCGAACTTACGCAACCCAAGTCTGCCCTTTCATTTCAGCTCCGTGGTGTTGCAATAATGTGGGATGTCTCAAGTATGTGTGAGAGTGAGATCAACGGGCCGGGAGGACAGGCTCCATGGTAGGGATAGGCACACAGGCTCCCCTTCACTACACCGAAAATGTCACCATTAAAACCACTTCAATACCGGGCACTTTCACCCCCTTCCTTCCCAGACCAATTTTCAGCTTTCAGCGCTATCACACTTTCAATGACAATTGCGCGGTCATGCTACACTGTACCCAAATTCAATTGTTATCATTTTGTTCGCACAAATAGAGCTTTCTTTTGGTGGTATTTAGTTATTTTTTTGCGACATAAGCAAAAAAAAAAAAAAGGCGAAAATTTTGAAAAAAAACAATGGCCCAGATTCAGAAAGAAGATACGACGGCGTATCTCCTGATATGCCGTCGTATCTCTGAGTCCGGCCGTCGTATCTATACGCCCGATTCATAGAATCAGTTACGCATAGATATCCCCAAGATCCGACAGGTGTAAGTGACTTACACTGTCGGATCTTAGGCTGCAATTCCAGGCCGGCCGCTAGGTGGCGCTTCCGTATTATTGCGCGAGGAATATGCAAATGAGGAGTTACGCCGATTCAGAAACGAACGACCACCCGGCGCTTTTTTTTTACGTTGTTTGCGTTGGGCTTTTTCCGGCGTATAGTTACCCCTGCTATATGAGGCGTAGCTAATGTTAAGGCGGCGTGCCGACGTCACCGCGTACTGTTTACCTGATACAGGCTGTGTATCGAGCGGGCCGGCTCAAATTTTATTCGTTTGCCTACATTGATATGTAAGTGTTATTTTACTGATTTCGATATTAAACCAAGACGTTATTACGCTATGTGGAGTCTTTCTGCTTTCTTATATCCTTGGATGACCCATCGAGAGATGCATCTGTAAAGATTATGCACTAGGATTTCACCGCTGTTGCTGTCCATTGCTGCCTATGGGATATCCATCCATGCCTCTTATGCTCAGTTTGATCTCTCTTAAACCAGAGATCAATTCTACAGGGAGTGCAGAATTATTAGGCAAGTTGTATTTTTGAGGATTAATTTTATTATTGAACAACAACCATGTTCTCAATGAACCCAAAAAACTCATTAATATCAAAGCTGAATATTTTTGGAAGTAGTTTTTAGTTTGTTTTTTTAGTGTTAGCTATTTTAGGGGGATATCTGTGTGTGCAGGTGACTATTACTGTGCATAATTATTAGGCAACTTAACAAAAAAAATATATATACCCATTTCAATTATTTATTTTTACCAGTGAAACCAATATAACATCTCAACATTCACAAATATACATTTCTGACATTCAAAAACAAAACAAAAACAAATCAGTGACCAATATAGCCACCTTTCTTTGCAAGGACACTCAAAAGCCTGCCATCCATGGATTCTGTCAGTGTTTTGATCTGTTCACCATCAACATTGCGTGCAGCAGCAACCACAGCCTCCCAGACACTGTTCAGAGAGGTGTACTGTTTTCCCTCCTTGTAAATCTCACATTTGATGATGGACCACAGGTTCTCAATGGGGTTCAGATCAGGTGAACAAGGAGGCCATGTCATTAGTTTTTCTTCTTTTATACCCTTTCTTGCCAGCCACGATGTGGAGTACTTGGACGCGTGTGATGGAGCATTGTCCTGCATGAAAATCATGTTTTTCTTGAAGGATGCAGACTTCTTCCAGTACCACTGCTTGAAGAAGGTGTCTTCCAGAAACTGGCAGTAGGACTGGGAGTTGAGCTCGACTCCATCCTCAACCCGAAAAGGCCCCACAAGCTCATCTTTGATGATACCAGCCCAAACCAGTACTCCACCTCCACCTTGCTGGCGTCTGAGTCGGACTGGAGCTCTCTGCCCTTTACCAATCCAGCCACGGGCCCATCCATCTGGCCCATCAAGACTCACTCTCATTTCATCAGTCCATAAAACCTTAGAAAAATCAGTCTTGAGATATTTCTTGGCCCAGTCTTGATGTTTCAGCTTGTGTGTCTTGTTCAGTGGTGGTCGTCTTTCAGCCTTTCTTACCTTGGCCATGTCTCTGGGTATTGCACACCTTGTGCTTTTGGGCACTCCAGTGATGTTGCAGCTCTGAAATATGGCCAAACTGGTGGCAAGTGGCATCTTGGCAGCTGCACGCTTGACTTTTCTCAGTTCATGGGCAGGTATTTTGTGCCTTGGTTTTTCCACACGCTTCTTGCGACCCTGTTGACTATTTTGAATGAAACGCTTGATTGTTCGATGATCACGCTTCAGAAGCTTTGCAATTTTAAGAGTGCTGCATCCCTCTGCAAGATATCTCACTATTTTTGACTTTTCTGAGCCTGTCAAGTCCTTCTTTTGACCCATTTTGCCAAAGGAAAGGAAGTTGACTAATAATTATGCACACCTGATATAGGGTGTTGATGTCATTAGACCACACCCCTTCTCATTACAGAGATGCACATCACCTAATATGCTTAATTGGTAGTAGGCTTTCGAGCCTATACAGCTTGGAGTAAGACAACATGCATAAAGAGGATGATGTGGTCAAAATACTCATTTGCCTAATAATTCTGCACTCCCTGTATTCGGTAAGAGGCTTTTTTATCGTTGGTGGAGGATCTTTCTGTCCAGCACTTTTCCTTGTGGATTGAGTTTATCACCTGGGAGATTTATTCACTTGCCTCTGTGGCGGGACAATTTATTCATTGAACTTTATGTCACTTTTTGTTCACTTAATGTTAAGTATGGCCGTTGTTCCCGCGCCGAGTTTTAAAATTCGTCGTTTGCGTAAGTCGTTCGCGAATACGGATGGACGTAATTTACGTTCCCGTCGAAAGCAATGACGTCCTAGCGACGTCATTTAGAGCAATGCACGCTGGGAAAATTTACGAACGGCGCATGCGCCGTTCGTTCAGCGCGGGGACGCGCCCGATTTAAACTTTACACGCCCCCAACCCGAGGAATTTGAATTCCGCTGGGGGATTTACGATACGCCGCCGCAAGTTTACAGGCAAGTGCTTTCTGAATAAAGCACTTGCCTCAAAAACTTGCGGCGGCGTAACGTAACTGAGATAGGTGAGCGGATCTTTAGATCCGCGTAACCTATCTGAATCTGGCCCCCTATTTTCTTCTTTCTACTTTAACCACTTCTCCACCGGGCCTATTCTGGCACTTCTCTCATTCATGTAAAAATCATATATTTTTGCTAGAAAAATTAATCAGAACCCCCAAACATATATTTTTGTAAGTTGAAAGTTGTAAACTGCAAGTGCTGGGGTCAGAATTTTAACAAAATAGTTTACTGGGGAATTTTTATTTTATTCCTCTCAATGTGTTACTCTGAAGGTTTAATACAACTATAATCATCTTGTTGACAAATGTGTCATTTCCAAATGCTGATTTCAACTAAAGTTTTATAGGTCACGTTCGAGTGAGTAAACCCCAAACCTGTATTTAGGTGTAGAAATGTGCAGCAATTACTCTGTTGGTGAAATAAAAATGGGCTGCGCTGCATAAGCCAATGTAGAGCCATGTGCCGCTCTCATCAACATTGAGAAAGTGTGTGCCGGTTTCATGTGACTGCACATTCCTTACACAATTTCTGAATCAGACACTTTTCTGGCTGAGGAAATATAATTAAAATGCAACTCCACCCTTGTGCGAGTTTTAATCAATTCCCCCTCTAGCGCTTTTATTTATTTATTTTTTGCACACACTTTAAAATCTGCATTTTTGGCTGGAAATTTACCAAACTCCCCTGAATATTTGATATTTTCTCAGAGCAGAGGCCTTGTAGAATAAAAAAAAATGTTTTTTACGTTGTAAGATATTTGCTGAATTGTTTATCAACTCCAAGGTGTATTTTCAATAATAAAAAAAAAAAAGATTAGTGCTCACCAACACAAATTTATCCCCAATTTTTATTGTACAAAATAAAAAAAAGATGGGGTTGTGTGGAGTAAACAGATACCAAACAAGTCCTGCCTGAAAACTGCCTGCAAAATGTCAAAAAATTAAAATGTGATTAACGGCAGCCTGCTGCCTACTAAATATTTCTAAAGGTGTCATGCCTTTGGCCTGCAAGGAAATACAGTAATATCTTCTGGACTTGTAATTCAAATAATGTCCACTAGATGTCACTCTTAACAAAGGACTGTTGATAGGCAGTGTTCTATGGTAATGTACATTTCCTGTTGTGTTACTGAAAACTGTCTTCACTTCCTATCACAACAGCTAAGCCTGCACCACATGTTTCCGAAGTCTTGATCCTCCTGGGACAGCATCGCTGGTATGATAAAGACTTATATATATATATACACATACCTAGTAGACATTTGTTTGTGTTCATATAATTCTTATATGTTCATTTATATATTTATCTCTAGTTTCACCAATTATTCATACGCATCTTATATGGCCATCATCTGTTCATCGTAATAAAGATCCAAAGTTACAGACAGTCTGGTTATTTATGATGCAAGGTTTAGGCCTCATTCACACAGGCGGACTCCATCGATACGGAGTCCGCCAGCTCAGCGGGAGATCTGTCCGCAGATCTCCGCTGAGCCGACGGATGACAAGCTCATTCACACGGACGGACCGTTTAGGTCCGCCTGTCAGTTTTGACTGCTGACCTGAACGGCCGCAATTGCGACAAGAAATTGTGACCTGGCGCCCACTCCCGCCGGTAATTGAGGCCGCGGCTTTGCGGCCTACAAGGCCGCGGCCTCAATTACCGGCCGCGATCGCGCGGCGGAGGAAGTGGGGGCGCACGAGGGCACAGGATCCTGTGTCTCCATGCACCTCCCCCGCCGCGCGATCGTGGCGGGTCCGCGACGGCCGGTAATGGAGGCCGCGGCTTTGCAGCCTTGTGAAGTCCCAAGCTCTTCCTTCTGTGAGCTGGCGCCATCTGGTGGTGGCCACTGGCAATACATTACATTGCATTACATTGTTTAACTAAAACAGCAATTCTAATGCGTGTCATTTTTCTCTATTTTCACTGCCATCTCCTTCCCTCTAATTAGAACCCCCAAACATTATATATATTTTTTATTCTAACACCCTAGAGCAGGGGTGTCAAACTGGCGGCCCTCCAGCTGTTGCAAAACTACAAGTCCCATCATGCCTCTGCCTGCGAGAGTCATGCTTGTAACTGTTAGCCTTGCAATGCCTCATGGGACTTGTAGTTTTGCAACATCTGGAGGGCCGCCAGTTTGACACCCCTGCCCTAGAGAATAAAATGGCGATCGTTGCAATACTTTCTGTCACGCCTTATTTGCGCAGCGGTCTTACAAGCGCACTTTTTTTGGGGGAAAATAGTTTTTTTAATTAAAAAATAAGACAACAGTAAAGTTACCCCAATTTTTTTTTTATATTGTGAAAGATAATGTTACGCCGAGTAAATTGATACCCAACATGTCACGCTTGCGTCTGCTCGTGGAACGCCGACAAACTTTTACCCTTTAAAATCTCCATAGGCGACGTTTAAAAAAAAACTATAGGCTGCATGTTTTGAGTTACAGAGGAGGTCTAGAGCTAGAATTATTGCTCTCGCTCCAACGATCGCGGTGATACCTCACGTGTGGTTTGAATACCGTTTACATATGCGGGCGCTACTCACGTATGTGTTCGCTTCTGTGCGCAAGCTTGTCGGGACGGGGCACATTTTCTGGCTCCTAACTTTTAGCTGGCTCCTAGATTCCAAACAAATTTGTCAAACCCTGTACTAACCGATCGTGTGTGGGCCCCATCGTTTTTTTAACCATCGGTTAAAAAACTAGGAACTTGTTATAAAATTATCTGATGGTTAACTAACCGATAGAAAAAAAAACGATCGTCTGTAGGCACGTCCATCGGTTAAAAATCCACGCATGCTCAGACTAAATTAGGGGACGGGAGCGCTCGTTCTGGTAAAACTAGCGTTAGTTTTGGAGCTAGCACATTCATCACACTGTAACAGACAGAAAAAACGTGAATCGTCTTTTACTAACACAAAATCAGCTAAAGCAGCCCCAAGGGTGGCGCCATTGGATTTGAACTTCCCCTTTATAGTGCCGTCGTACGTGTTTTACGTGACCGCGTTCTGACACGATCGGTTTTTTAACCTATGTTGTGTAGGCACGACCGATCATCAGTCAGCTTCATCGGATAACTGATGAAATAACCCATCAGTCCATTTTCATCGGATGGACCGTTCGTGTGTACAGGGCATTATACATTAGAGTGAAAAGCACGAATGTCGCGTACACACGATCATTTTTCAGCATGAAAAAAACGTTGTTTTCAAAAACGTTATTTAAAATGATCGTGTGTGGGCTTCACATCATTTTTCAGGTTCTGAAAAACGACAAAAAAATAGGATTTTTTGTACTCACCGTAAAATCCTTTTCTCTGAAGTCCATGGACGGACACAGCTCCTTAAATCTTGACAAGTGGGTTATGTTCCCTGTTTACAGGAGAGGACTAGGCAGAAACATGTTAAATAGTTAAATACATGTTACATTAACAGAGTTGAACAGCCCCGCCCAGGGGGCGGTCCCTCCAGACATAACCCTCCTCACTGCAGCTTGCAGCCTCAGTTCGTAACAAGCAGTACAAACCTAAAAAGGAGGGGTGGGAGCTGTGTCCGTCCATGGACTTCAGAGAAAAGGATTTTACGGTGAGTACAAAAAATCCTATTTTCTCTTATCGTCCATGGACGGACACAGCTCCTTAAATCTTGACAAGTGGGACGTCCCCAAGCAGTGTCAAAAAACGAGGGGTGGGAAATATATCAGTAAAAACAATTTTAACTTCACCCCAAAACAAGCAGAGCTCCTCAACGGAGGAGGTGCAACTTTAAACAGCCGCCGGCAAAAACTAGCGGCTGAAAAAAACATCATAAGATGCACTCACAGCAACCATTCTGGAAAAAGCGTGAACGGACGAGCAAATCGCCGCCTCGCACACCTGTGAGACCGACGCATGATGTCGGGAAAAAAAAAAAAAAAAAAAAAAAAAAACCCAGGAAGCACCAATTGCCCTGGTCGAAAGTGCCGTGACCGGAAAGGGGGGCCCGCCCTTAGGAGCATAGGCCTGTATGACGGCCTGCCCGATCCACCGAGAAATGGTGGTCGACGAGACCGCCAGGCCCTTTTGTGGACCAGACACCGACACAAAAGAGAGTCAGAAGCTCCGAAATGGAGCCGTAGTAGGCTGGTATACCCGCAAAGCGCGTACCACGCCTAAAGTATGAAAGGCCGAAACCTCCTTCGGAAGAAGGGAAGGTCGCGGGCGCACCATCACCTAATCCTTATGGGGGATCAAGCATGGCGGCTTGCAAGACAAGACCGCCAACTCAGAAACCCCTCTAACAGAGGTAAAGGCCACTAAAGGGGCCACCTTCTGAGATAGTGTCAAGAGAAAATCTCTCTGATGTTTCCAAAAGGAAGGTTCCTGAAGAACCGAGAGCACCAGAGTCAAAACTCATGGGGGAAGAGATGGGCCAAGAGGGGAAAGTATATGACAAACCCCTTGCACACAAAAAAAGGGGACCCACCAGGGAACGGGCCGCAAAAAGGCCACTAAAAGAACACAGCCAAGGCTGAAATCTGCCCTCAAACGGTGCTTTAAGCAATTTTTAGATCCAATCCAAGCTTTAAAAACAGCAGGACCCTGGACATTGAAAGTACGCCCGTGGACGTCACTCCATCCCTTCGCACCAAGAGAGGTGCGACGGTAGATCCTCCGGAAGAAGACTACGGTGCCCTGTTGAGATGACCGAGTCAGACAGACCCTGGTCACCTAAAGTCTGGCTTCCAATAACCATGTTAAGCAAGTCAGTGACTGTACAACAGGAGGAAGTATGGGACCTTGAGACAGGAACCTCCTGCCCTGGCAATCGCCAGGGTGCCTCCGCTACCAGGCGCCCGATATCAGCGTACCAAGGACGCCGAGATTAATCTGGAGCGATTAGAATCATCGGGATCTCCTCAGCATCCACTCTGTGGAGCGGCCGAGGAAGCAACTACCATGGAGGAATGGCAAAAAATCACCGATACAGACAACACAGGGCCACCAGCGCGACTGACGCGTCTGTACAAGATCACTAGACCTGGCCACTAACTGACACCCTTGCGGCGGAGACAAGCTGCCAGGAGATCCATGCCATGTGAGGCTCACCTCCTGCAAGGGAGCCGAAACACCCCAAGCACAAAGACCAGTCGCCCTGGTCCAGCATCTGGCGACTCCAGTAGTCTGCCTGCTGGCATACCTGATGGTAGACTGAAGCCACGGCCGTGGCGTTGTCCGGCTGAAACCAGATTGGTCGACCACAAGGAGAAGCATAGCCTGATCGCCTAAAATAGTAGGACAATGAACAGTAGACAGCACCTGGTATTCCCAGGCGGTCTTCCACCAGGCACTAGCCAGGCCCGACCCTGGGTAGCTACCGAGACCAGACACATTCAAGGAGGTGTGGTCATAGGTCCACGCAAGTCCAGCGACTCAGGGCCGACTGGACCCCCCAGTTTTGTGAACCTCCAGGTTCACAACCCGTGAGCTGGCATTCGTCGTAAACACCGACCACTGGAAGGAAGGAACAACTTCCCGGACCGAAGAGTCGGGAATCTCTGTCACCAACTCAGAGAGACTCTGACTAGGTGGCGCACAGGAATCTAATGATTTCAGAGACAAGAGATTTTTACCACCTGGACAGTAGTTCCACTGGAAAACCAGGGTGTGGAACTGGGCATACAGTACCACCTTGAAGGAGGCTACCCACAGACCCTGAACCAGCAGGCGCCCGGAGAGAAGACCGATTGCGTGATGCCAATACCTTCTCCGCAGACTGAAGAGTCTGCAATTTCTCCAGGGGAAGAAGGACCTTTGCCACTGAGGAGTCTGGATCAACACTAGATACTCCAACGCTGAGTCGGAACCTAGCATGCCCATAATTTGAACCCTGGGTCGCACACATGTAGGGCAGGCTTGCTGCCACTGAGCTACACTTTCTGGCCTAAACGTTTAACATCCACCCGAATCTTCGGAGGGTCTGAATGGGAATAACCCATCCACTAGGTCGGAGACAGAAGCTGCTCTCAGAAGAAAGTCGTCAAAGTAGCCAATGAGGCAAAGCCTCGCTGTCCCAACAAAATTCAAATAAGTGCGAGCTCCTAGCTGAAAACCCATGGTGCTGACGCCAGATCAAAAGGGAGGGCCACAGGCTGACAGAGACCCTTCTCTCATCACGAAGCACAGAAAAAAACACTGTGACATGTGCAAAACGGGACATGCATGTATGCGTCCCTGATGTCCGAGGACGTCAGGACACCACCGAACAAATGGATTCCATGCGGAACTACCCGACGTTCACAAAGGTATTTAGGGCCTGAGGCCCATAGAAAACCCCAAAACTCTCGTCCTGCAGGAAAGGTAAAATTACCTTGCAGCTTAGCAAATCCCACACTGCCAAAGGCAGACCGACGTGCCGGGAGGGGAAGACACAAGGACAGAACTTTGTTCTGTGGATAGGAGGAAACCCTATCTAGTACTCCGAAGAGACCACCTCGCAGACCCACTAGTCGGAGAGCAGGGAGGTTTCACTGAATTGTGAACCTGCAAGCCGCCCCTCCCACCTAGAGACAGGGAGGGAAGGCTATATACATTGGCAGGATTTGGGTGCCGGCGTGATCGGCTTATGCACCCAGGGACAGATTAGTCCCCCAGCTGGGCCTTTGACGGCCTGGGAGGGTTGCCCCTAAATAATACACACACATAGTGTGTATGTATATTATGTAGGTGTATGCACACATGTCTTTGGAGGAAACCGGAGTACCCGGAGGAAACCCACACAGACACAGGGAGCGACAATGCAAGCTCCAGGCAGATTGGCGTCAGTGTGCAGATTGGCGTCAGTGTGCAGATTCGAACCAATGACTCTTTTGCTGCCAAGTAATGGAGTTAAGCACTACACCACCGTGTGCATAAAACCATTCTGAAACAGACGCCCTGGATAACAAGGGCGCAGCATTCAATGAAGCATCACAGACCTATATGAGGCCCTGGACCAGCTGGTCCGCTAGGCTAATAACCTCAGGAGAGAGTCGGTGCTCCTCCACTGTCTGGTGCAAAATGCTCACTCTGTGAGTTGTATACAGCACTAGGGGTCAGGACTACTCCAAGATGGCCGCCGAGCGTTCAGAACGCGGCCACAGGAAAAAGGCCAGCACAATGTAAGCTGCGCCATAGCGTGGCTACGACAAAATGGGCGCCAATGGGAGTTTTCAATGTAATTGAAAAATCTCCCAAAAAAATAGCGCCAGCGACCACTGAGACCCCAGTGTAGTGGCCACAATAGGCCGCAAGCCAGACCCCAGCATGGTAAACATGGAACGGGTCAGTACTTCGGATCTTCTATCAGTCAGATCCATACAAGTAGGGGTTCCCGCCCGGCGGTGAGGGACTACAAAAGCCCTCAGTGGCTTTTCTCATTCCGCATCTCAGAAATTATCAAAGAAGGGCACAGAAGGAAAAAACCTACACAGCGGTCTGATTTGTGTGATCCAAAAAAGACCGAGCCCTCAGCGGAAACCCAGCTGCACTATGCAGCTTAGGAGAGTCCCTTGCAGCAGTAAAAAGCGCACCCATAAATGCCTTATTCTGCCTTTTTTTTTTTTTTTTTTCAACTAGGTACCTAGTCCATGGCTCCATAACAGAGCATTCCCCAGGGGATAACGGGGGAAGGGGGCACTCTTTTACCGCCCGCCCGCAGTCCACCCCCACCCTGGCACAAACTGTGTCCAGGACTAACAATAAAAACTCTGTGGGAATCCCAGGTGCCAACACCTGCTGCCACCACCAGCATGTGGGGAAGGACCCAGATACTGACTCCAATATTTACATATAGTGTGTATTATAATATGCACACCTGTCCATACAAATAGACAAAAGCTCCTAGATCCCTATTCAGGGCCTCTCACCCACTTGCTGCGCTGACCAGGGGTAACCAGGGGACTCCCTCAGGAGGAGACTGCACAGCGCTGCCTGTGAGGAAAAGAACCGTGAGGTAACTTTTGCAGGGACCTGTGTTTAAACAGGAAAAGCCTCATAGGGCTGTTTTATTTAAGGATAAGACACAGATACAGCATAAAAAGCAAAACCATTACAGGTGTCACCAATCAGTCAGCGTCTGCTGAAGTATAATCATAAACATCTGTGCTCATCACAGGGCTTTTTACCTCACAGGAAAGCCCAATACAAAAAAGAAAAAACACAGGCCAGATAACACAGTCCCCTCAGGAAGGCCCCCTCCCCCCTGACAGCGGCAATGTTAGCAATGCAGCAAGGGAAAGGAGCAGGGAAGTAAGGGGAAGGGACCCCCGAACCCCAGGAATGCCCAGCTGTACCAACCCACCGAAGCAGGAGGGACTGTACTTACCCGTCCGAGCGAGGACTCGCTGACGCATTCCTGACAGACCTACAACCGCAATGGAGGTAGCTGTCGGCCCGGTCCACTGTGATTGAGACAACACCACAGCTCAGTCATATGTGGACCTCGGAGCAAAGCTCACCGGCCACCCCAGGAGTCATGAGGTATGGCGTGGCAGACCAAGCCTCTTTGCAAAGGTGTGCCCACGCTTGCTGGTCGGACTGAGTAGACTACAAGGATCTATAATATCCAGCCTGTCTCTCAGCCAACAGTTGAAAGAAGATTCTTCAAGAAAAAGTAAAGTAAAATAAAATAAAATTTCTCCTCAGGGCGCTGGGCCCAAAGGGAGCCATACGTCCTTCTCCTTTGCTAGGCAGAACGAAACTGAGGCTGCAAGCTGCAGTGAGGAGGGTTATGTCTGGAGGGACCGCCCCCTGGGCGGGGCTGTTCAACTCTGTTAATGTAACATGTATTTAACTATTTAACATGTTTCTGCCTAGTCCTCTCCTGTAAACAGGGAACATAACCCACTTGTCAAGATTTAAGGAGCTGTGTCCGTCCATGGACGATAAGAGAAAAAAAATTTGAACATGCTGCATTTTTTAACATCGTTTTAAACAATGACGTTTTTCGGGTTGTAAAAAATGATCGTGTGTGCGCTAAAACGACAAAAATAAAACTTGCGCATGCTCAGAAGCAAGTTATGAGATGGGAGCGCTCGTTCTGGTAAAACTACCGTTCATAATGGAGTAAGCACATTCATCACGCTGTAACATACAAAAAAGCGCGAATCGTCTTTTACTAACAAGGAATCAGCTAAAGCAGCCCAAAGGCGAATGGAACTTCCCCTTTATAGTGCCGTCGTACGTGTTGTACGTCACCGCGCTTTGCTAGAGCATTTTTTTAAAACGATGGTGTGTGGGTAACGTCGTTTTAATGATGAAGTTGGAAAAACGTAGTTTTTTAGACATGCTGAAAAATGATTGTGTGTACGTGGCATAAGAGTGAAAAGCACTAAGGCCGGGTACACACGAACAAACATGTATGGTGAAAGCGGTCCGTCGGACCGTTTTCACCATACATGTCTGCCAGAGGGCTTCTGTACGATGGTTGTACACACCATCGTACAGAAGTCCGCGCGTGAACAATACGCGGGGCGTGTCCGCGTCGTCGCCGCGACGATGACGCGGAGACGTGGGCGGCCCTGCCATTTAAAGGCTTCCACGCATGCGTCGAAGTCATTCGACGCATGCGAGGGACGGCGGGCGCCTGGACATGTACGGTAGGTCTGTACTGACGACCGTACATGACCGAGCGGGCAGGATTCCAGCGGACGGTTTTAAAACACGTCCAGGAATATTTGCCCGCTGGGAAAAGGCCCGGCGGGCAAATGTTTGCTGGAATTCGGCCCGCTCGCGCCCACACACGACCGAACATGTATGCTGAAACTGGCCCGCGGACCAGTTTCAGCATACATGTTTGGTCGTGTGTACGGGGCCTAAGAGTGAAAAGCACGAAGAGTGAAAAGCACGAAGAGTGAAAAGCACTAAGAGTGAAAAGCACTAAGAGTGAAAAGCACTAAGAGTGAAAAGCACTAAGAGTGAAAAGCACTAAGAGTGAAAAGCACTAAGAGTGAAAAGCACTAAGAGTGAAAAGCACTAAGAGTGAAAAGCACCAAGAGTGAAAAGCACCAAGAGTGAAAAGCACCAAGAGTGAAAAGCGCGAATCGTCTCTCACCAAACTTTTACTAAAAACACGAGGATGAGCAAAAGCAGCCCAAAGGGTGGCGCCTTTGGAACGGAACTTCCCCTTTATAGTGCCGTTGTACGTCACCGAGCTTTGGACGGGCGGACTTTTGTCTAAGCGTGTGTATGCAAGGCAGGAGAGGAATTCTGTCAAAAAAAATTGTCGGAAAAAGCAGTCGTGTGTACTAGGCATCAGGCATAAATGTAGCCATTTGCCAGGGTTCATCTTTAACACATAGGCTGGTGTCTTTGTCACATGCAAGTAAAAGGCAGGTTTTTCCCATTTTTATTGTGCAATCTCCCAGTGAGGAATCCTAGATCAAATCCTTGATATGATTTACCAAAAGATTCACAGAACTGTCACAACACTTGAGGTGAAAGAAAACAGAATCAGTCAGAGGCACTATCAGGGTTGGAAATATACACGGACATTATACACAGAGAGGAGAGTTGTGTTGCATCAGATGTGGGTGACTAATCTAATCAGACCATGTGCAATCTAAAATACAGAAGTAGCCATTGACAGGGTCAATGTTCAATTTAAAAAAAAGAGGAAAATCTATCTAAATGAAAAAGTTAGAAAAACGTTCCTTTTACTTAAAGTGGGGTTCGGGGCATAATTTTTTATTTTTTTTTGCAAGCAAAAATTAATCACATTAAATAGTCCCTAAAACATATCAATAGCTCCCCAATCGTTCCAGAAATCATTGCAAACACTTGCCTTATATCCTCCAGCTCATGTTGTGGCCGGATTCATCATATGTGTGGGCATGTGAAGCCCAGTTCCTTTTTCTTCCTGGTTTTCAGGGAGAGATGCATGCTGGGTGATTTTTAGACACAGTAATGCCCAGAGACTCCTGGGAAATGAGTGTCATCATTTCCCAGGAGGCAATGGGGTCTTAGGACAGGAAGTTGAACCACCTAGGCAAGCCGTTAATATAAAGTTAATAGAACAGTGCTATAAAAATGCACCGATTACTGTGAAAATGACACTGGCAGTGAAGAGGTTAACCACTAGGTGGCGCTGTAGGGGTTAAGTGTACCCTAGGGAGCGCTTCTTACTGTAGGGGGGATGGCCTGTGTGTGACAAGACAGTGATTACCGCTTCCGATTACAGGAAGCTGTTATCACTGTCATTGTCACTAGGCAGAGCAGGGAGAGGTTTGTTTACATCAGCATCTCCCCATTCTTCCTCACCGTGAGATGATCGCGGGTATCCCCGCAGCGATCAAGTCCGTGAAACCCGCGGTCAGGCTCACAGAGCTCGCGGCAATGGGCACGCATCCACAATGCCGCTTCCTTAAAGGGGACGTACAGGGGACGTCCTTTTGCCCAGGAGTGCCATTCTGTCGTCGTATAAGTGCGTGCGGTGGGCGGCAAGTGGTTAATAACCAAAAAGAATGTACTTTAATACTCCTCTGTCACTGGCCGCGCCTCCGATCTTCACCCAGGAATCTTCTGCACCTGACACCCTTCTGGGTATAATTATATACATCAGCTGTTTGCCTGGAGTTCGCCTTCAGGCATATGATCAATGTGACTATTTGCAGTCTTTCATTACCTGAATCACCTACAATGTCCTTAGTAGCTACAGGCCATATGATTCTTGAATAGGCTCGAGGGCATACCAAAAAAAAAAAAAGACATTTTTTTTTTTACTAAAAATAATAAATGTTATTTTATACGGTTGACATTACCTGATATACACAGAGTTTGAATTTTAATAAAATTCCCTTAAAGCAGTTTTCCAGTCCCCCAATTAAATGTTTAATTAAATGCTCCACCCTAATTACCACTTCTACTATAACATTTGCATAATGTCAGTAATGTGGTCTTTGTGTTTTTTTTTTGTTTTTTTTTTAAATAATTAAAATGGAACCTGACCCCGGAAGCAGGCAGGGTCCAGTTACTGAAGACCACTTGTCATTTCTGGTATTTAGTGCAGCTGGCTAGCCAGAATACACCTCCTGATGTCGCGCCTGCGCAGTAATGCCACTAGTAATGCGGTGCATTTCTTTTCCTAACAGGTTGCCCGGCTGCATCATTTCTGGTCTGGAAGACATGCAACATGTCAGTATTAGGCGATTCCCATGGACTCCTGGGATAAAGGATGCTGATATCCCAGGAGTCTATGGGGAATCGCCTTGTGATAAAAAAAAATTGCAAAACAAGTATTTAGGAAAAAAAAAAAAAGAATTGCCATTTCGAATTGCATTGCGGATGGGCATGGAAATGATTGGACATTAAAAAAATGGGTGGAACTCCGCTTTAAAAAGTGTTACTAAACCCGCAACAGTAAAATCAGTCTGTATATGCAGTAAAGAATGCTGGTTATACTCAGTGGAGCCTATGAGGTTATCATTCCCTAATTCCACAGTCCCCAATCCATCTACTGAAGACAGAGCCTTTGGAGTCATGCTCAGTTTGGTGTGTATTGCTAGAGAGATTTTTTTTTTCTTTGGGAGGGTGCATGTGATCAGCACAGGGCCAATCGGCGCTGTCCAGACAGAGGGACAGGGGCCCTGCAGCCTCATAGGACAATCTGGGTAGAATGACTCATCCTACAAGCTTTAACCAGACACTGATAGAAGTCACAAGACTGCTATATACTGCTGATGAGAAAGGGTAATATGCAGTTTATATTTACTAAAATAATTTCATTTCCATGTTCTGTGTACTGTGTACTGTGGGAGACCAGATATAGCGAACACTGGGTCCTGGGTTTAGTAACACTTCAAAGCGGTTGTATAATCTGCTCGGCCTATAATAAAGCTTACCTGTAGGTAAAATTAATACATCTCCTAAACTAGGGTTGTCCCGATACCACTTTAAGAGCAAGTACAAGTACCGATACTTTTATTTAAAGTGGTAATAAAGTTATTTATTTTACTTTTACCTACAGGTAAGCCTATACTAAGGCTTACCTGTAAGTAAAAAAAATATCTCCTAAACCTTTACGGTTTAGGAGATATCCCCCTTGCAAATAAGCCGCCGGACCTTGCCGGAGAGAAGTCTCCCGTGCACATGCGGGTGTGATGAGACATCACAGCTCCAGCCACTCACCGGGAGTAATGACATCGCGGCTCCAGCCACTCACATCGCTGGAGCCGCGATATCCGGAAGACATGCCAAGGCAAAATGTCAGCTGCCTCGGCAGGGAACGGGAGGGACACTAACGCCTCGTTCTAACTTAAGTATTACATAATAAGCATAGGTGTGCACAGTGTATTGCATTAGGGTGTGCACCCCAAAGCTCAAGCACCAAACTGTTCATTTAGAAAGGGAAAGGGGACAGACAATTACATATTTACCGGCTCCTTCCTTCACTCATCCTAAAACATCCTTGCAGCAACAGCTGGCAGGAAAGCTGGTAGCACTGCAGGGGGAAGGGGGGAGCCAGGGCAGTAGGGGGAATCTGTGGTGTAAAGAGCAACTAGGGTGTGCCTGGGCACACCTGGCACACCCTGTGCGCACGCCTATGATAAGAAGCTAGTATGCGGTGCATACTAGCTCATTATGCCTTTTCCCTTACAGGTGTAAAAAAAAAAAAAAAAAAAAAGTTAGCGGGTTTACTACTGCTTTAATCCCATGCAACAGTTTTTTGTTTGTTTTTTAAGGGGGGTGGGGATGGCCGGTGTCAGTGTGTTTTTTTTTTTTTATTTTTTTATTATTATTATTATTATTATTATTATTATTATTATTTTTTACAAAAGAGAGAGAAACGGGCCGGCTGTCAGACTTTGAAATCTATACAGGGTGATCGGTGCTTGTAACTCTCCCACCGCATTGATCACCCCAACTGCCCAGGTATCAGGTGAAGCATCGGAGCATTTCCCCCGAGTACAAGTACTCAGGCAAATGCTTGGTATTGGGACAACCCTATCCTAAACCTTCACGGTTTAGGAGATATTAACCCTGTAAAGGTCCGGCGTATTGTGGCGGAACGGTGGACTCCCGCGTCCGTGAGTGACGTTATCGTGGCTCTGGCTACTCACAGCGACCCTGGAAGAAACGGCGAGGCAACATGTCAGCCCCCTCAGCACTGACCGAATCGGGCTGCAGGAGCTTTGTTCTAAGGCAAGAATTTCATAATGTGCTAGTATGTGATGCAATGCATACTAGCACATTATGCCATTGTTTTGCAGGTTTTTTTTTTTTTTTTTCCAGCGGTTTACTACCGCTTTAAAAAAGGATAACATTTCCCAACACTATAAAGTTTTGCAGTTTTCCCAATATTAAAGGGTGCGTTCTTCACATTTAACAGCAAGTCTGCATCTTCTCTCACTGTTCTAACAGCCGCAGTGATTGCCTGGCAGCCTTTCCCCGATGCGAGCGCAGACACACAGAATGATTGTCATTCTTTAATGAAAAGATTATTTTCTCTTCCATCTGTGCAGGTTTCCCATGCACCGGATTTTCAGAGCGTTAATTACCAAGCAGAGATAGGAGGCATTTGTTAGTGTGATGAGCAGTGCAAGGAAAAATGTACTGGGAATGAATCAGAGAAAGCCGCAATGATTTCATCTGCAGAGCTAGTTAAAAAACACAACAGGGGAGACCCAAGAGAGGCCACACAACACGTCTCCCCACATAAACAACACTAAGTCCCCACAGACGGCTCCATTCAGTGAAAGTGGCTTAGCGCAGTGGAAAAGAAGAGTAAATTATAAGTTAAAGGGAAACAAAATAAAACAATGCGTGTCTTAGAATAATTACCCCGCTATTATTACGAACGGATGCTGAATTACAGGAATAGTTGATCATACGTGTATCAACAAAAGTCAACTGAAGGCCAAAATGGAAGACTGAAGACTGTGGTCCAATTTTAAAAAGTGTACCTGCCAACACGAGTAAACTTGGTCAGATGGCGTTGCAATTAGGGTTGTCCCGATACCACTTTTTTTAGGACTGAGTACAAGTACCGATACTTTTTTTCAAGTACTCGCCAATACCGAATACTGATACTTTTTTTTAAATGTGTCCCCAAATGCAGCCATGTCCCCCCACAGATGCAGCCATGTCTCCCCCCCATATCCAGCCATGTCCCCCCCCCCATATCCAGCCATGTCCCCCCCCCCATATCCAGCCATGTCCCCCCATATCCAGCCATGTCCCCCCCCCATATCCAGCCATGTCCCCCCCCCATATCCAGCCATGTCCCCCCCCCCATATCCAGCCATGTCTCCCCCCCATATCCAGCCATGTCCCCCCATATCCAGCCATGTCTCCCCCCCATATCCAGCCATGTCTCCCCCCCATATCCAGCCATGTCTCCCCCCCATATCCAGCCATGTCCCCCCATATGCAGCCATGTCCCCCCATATGCAGCCATGTCTCCCCCCCATATGCAGCCATGTCTCCCATATGCAGCCACGCCTCCCCCCCCATATCCAGCCATGTCTCCCCCCCCATATCCAGCCATGTGCCCCATATGCAGCCACGTCTCCCCCCATATCCAGCCATGTCCCCCCCATATCCAGCCATGTCTCCCCCCCATATCCAGCCATGTCTCCCATATGCAGCCATGTCTCCCCCCATATCCAGCCATGTCCCCCCTATGCAGCCATGTCTCCCCCCATATCCAGCCATGTCCCCCATATGCAGCCATGTCTCCCCCCATATCCAGCCATGTCCCCCATATGCAGCCATGTCTCCCCCCATATGCAGCCATGTCTCCCCCCATATCCAGCCATGTCTCCCCCCATATCCAGCCATGTCCCCCATATGCAGCCATGTCCCCCATATCCAGCCATGTCTCCCCCCATATCCAGCCATGTCCCCCATATGCAGCCATGTCCCCCATATGCAGCCATGTCTCCCCCCATATCCAGCCATGTCCCCCTTACCTGCATCCCGCTGCCGCCGACTGGTTAATAAGCGCGGGGAACATTACAGCTTTGATTTGAATAGCTGTAATGATTCGCGCCGCGCTGCGTATAGACACTCCCCCTTGCTCGGGATTGGACAGTTCACCCGAGCAAGGGGGAGTGTCTATACGCGGCGGGAAACACTACAGCTATTGAAATGAAAGCTGTAATGTTCCCTGCACGTATTAACCAGTCGGCGGCAGCGGGGATGCGGCGTAACGGCGGCGGGATGCGGCGTAACGGCGGCGGGAGTATTCTATTTTGGTATCGGGGGTATTTGCGGGAGTACGAGTACTCCCGCAAATACTCGGAATCGGTCCCGATACCGATACTAGTATCGGGACAACCCTAGTTGCAATAAAATGGATATCAAAATTTGTTTTACCAATCTCACTGCTGGATCTATGTAGGAAGACAAAGATCCAAAATTCCCCCATCACGGCGGGTAATGTCCAAGTAAATTCTCAGGGACTCAGATCCCCCTTTCTTGGGGTCGCCTGCCCTGGACCTTCTCAACCTTGGTCCTCAAGTACCCTCAACAAGTTATATTTTGGGAATTTCTCTTCGATAAAATACCAAGCCATTGACTCTCATTTAAAGCAGCTGTGCAAGATAAAGTAAAACCTGAAAACATGGCCTGTTCAGGGGTACTTGAGGACTGAGGTTGAGAACCACTGCACTACAGAACCCGACTGGAAACACAGTAGGGTGCTGTATGAGTAATGCACGATCAGAATTTCCGATGAAAAAAGCCAGCCAGAATTTTTTTAATCGGATATTCCGATCGTGTGTGGGCCCCATCTGACTTTTTTCCGTCTCAGTTTAGAAATAGAACATGTTTTCTTTTTTTCCGATGGAAGAAAAAAATCGAAAATTTTGATTGTCTGTGTGGAACTCCGACGGAGAAAAAAACATGCATGCTCAGAATCAAGTCGGCGCATGCTCTGAAGCATTGAACTTAATTTTTCTTGGCTCGTCGTAGCGTTTCACGTCACCGCGTTTTGGACGGTCAGAATTTGGTCCGACAGTGTGTATGCAAGACAGCTTGAACGGAATTCCGATCGTGTGTACAGGGCATAACTTGTATAGCGTGACATTGGTCAGTCATTACTGCTCAGGGTTCCATATAAGCAGGGACCAGTAAGGAAAGGTCACAATACGGGCAATCCCCCCATTTTGACCTCTTGCACCACTGCAGGGCCCAAGAACCGCTCACCTGGTTCCTTTATTCAACCTTACTAACCATGTGTAATATCTATCTAAAACTGGCCATAAATTGGACCCCTCAGACATACTGCAATCATCTGATGCATATTATTTACAAGATAGGTATCGGGGTTGGTTTAAACCACGAAAAACGCACTCCAGTTAATTTCCAAATGCGTTTCTGCATGTGTGTTTTTAACGCATTTGTGGCGCCTTCCAGGGAAGGCAATTATTCGTTAAAAAATCTTTATCTCAATGCAACCCCCCCCCCTGACGATCTCTATTGTAATGTTTGCCAATTCTTTCATACAACAAGTGGAGAGACTAAGGCCCCTTTCACACAGTTGGACGGTTCAGGTCCACCTATCAGTTTTGACGGCGGACCTGAACGGTCGCTCCATACATCTCTATGGAGCATTGGATGTCAGCAGAGACATGTCCGCTGACATCTGACCAGATCCGCTAAAAACAGACGTATGGGGATACGTCCCCATCCATCTATGGCGGAATGGATCGGGTAAGATCTGATGAAAACGGACATCAGATTGCTCCATAGAAGACAGCGGCGCCCGACAAGCCCCTCCCCACTCAGTGAGCAGAGAGGAGCTTGTCATCCGTTGGCTCAGCGGAGATCTGTCTGCAGCTGGCGGGAGCAAGCAGACTCCGTCCGCCTAGTGTGAAAGGAGCGTTATCTGCAAAAAAATCAGGGGCAGTCTGACAAGTTTTTAACAATATGAAACATTGTAACTAAAGCTTCCTTCTTAGACCCCTTTCACACGTGTGGACCGTTCAGATCGGCCTGTCATTTTTTTTCAGGCGGACCTGAACAGGTGCTCCATGTACCTCTATGGAGCGTCGGATGTCAGCGGTGACATGACCGCTGACATCCGGTCAGCCCCGATCCGATCCTGTCCGCTAAAGTTTGACAGCTGCAAACCCTATTTTGCATCCGTCTGGCAGATCGGATGAAAAACAGACAGACAGTCCATTTTCATCTGATCCCCCCCATAGAGGAAAGCGGAGATCTGACTGGCCCCTTTCTACACAGTGTGCAGAGACCGACTAGTCATCTGCCAGCTCAGCAGGCATCAACGGAGCGATCCCCACTGAGCAAGTGGAGGTCAAAAAACTGATCCGCACATGTGAAAGGGGCCTTAGATCAAAAAGGATAAAACTTCTTAGCTAGATTCACAAAGAGTTAAGCCGGCGTATCAGTAGATACGCCGTCGTAACTCTGAATCTGTGCCGTCGTATGTTTACGTGTATTCTCAAATTGAGATACACTTAAACCTAGCTAAGATACGACTGCCTGCGCCGTCGTATCTTAGCTTTCTATTTCGGCTGGCCGCTAGGGGCGTGATCGCCGATTTACGCCTAGAATGGGTAAATCAGCGAGTTACGCCTATTCACGAACGTACGCTTGCCCGTCGCAGTAAAGATACGCTGTTTACGTAAGGCGTTTTCAGGCATAAAGTCATTCCACCCAATAGCTGGCCTAGCCAATGTTAGGTATGGACGTCGGAAACCGCGTCGATTTTTGAAAATTTTACGTCATTTGCGTAAGTCGTCCGTGAATGGGGCTGGACTTAAGTTACGTTCACGTAGACCAGGCATTGAGCAGGCGTATTTTAATTTGAATATTCAACGTCATACTGAGCATGCGCCGTTCGTTAAAACCTTCATACACGTCGGGTCATGCTTTATTTACATAAAACACGCCCACCTCTTCACAATTTGAATTAGGCGCGCTTACGCCGGGACATTTACGCTACGCCGCAACTTAGGACGCAAGTGCTTTGTGAATACAGCACTTGCCTCACTAACTTACAGCGGCGTAGCATAAATATGATACGCTACGCCGGCTAAAACATACGCCGCCCTACGTGAATCCAGCTATCTGTGTGTAAACGCAGGAAGTTTAACCACTTAAAAGTCTAAATCTATTTCTGACACTTGTTTCTTATGTTAAAATCAATATTTTTTGCTAGAAAATTACTTGGAACCCCTAAACATTATATATATTTTAGCAGAGACTCTAGGGAATAAAATGGCAATTGCTGCAATATTTTATGTCGCACTGTATTTGCCCAGCGGTGTTTCAAAACGAATTTTTGGGGGAAAAAATGCACTTCAATGAATAATAAAAAAAACAGTAAAGTTAGCCCAAGTTTTTTGTTTTAATGTGAAAGATGATGTTACACCGCGAGAATCGTAAGAAAATTTGCCATCTTCTAAGCAAAAATCGTGCAGCTCTACTATGCAGTGCAGGAAAATGCAGCATGTTCTACTTTTTTTTCCGGAACTGAACGCATTGGTGTGAACTATGCCATTGGAAACCATATAACCCACTTTCCATGCGTTTTTGATACAGAAAAAAAAAAAAACCCGTTGGACTGCATGGGATGTGAACTGGCCCTCAATCTTTAGGACTGTGGTGGAGTTCCAGATATCTTAACACGTTTCGCAAACATGCTTCTTCAAGGGGAAGGGTTTCTGAAAACGATAAAGACCCCTATATAAAGCCACAAACAGAATGATACATCCCTGGTACAGTGGAGGAGGGAAAAGGCAACAGCGTTGAGTGCCATGATATCCAAGTGGCAAAAGGAAACTGTAGAGGGGGCACAACCACCAAGCCCAAATTGTAATCCAAGCCCCCCATTGGTCACAAGAGTCCAACACAGTCCAGCTACTTCAATATGATGAACAGAGATCGGTGTTAAAGGAAAAGCAAACTGTGCTGGGATCAACTCACCATTGTAATGATGTATGGTGAACACGTTCCAACATCGGTCCCAAGTAAGCTGAGCACCATCAATGGGAATAGAGTAGACTCTGAGAACGACTTTAACCACTTAACCCCTGGACCATACTGCTGGTCAAAGACCAGAGCACTTTTTGCGATTCGGCACTGCGGCGCTTTAACCGACAATTGCGCAGTCGTGCGACGTGGCTCCCAAACAAAATTGGCGTCCTTTTTTTCCCCACAAATAGAGCTTTCTTTTGGTGGTATTTGATCACCTCTGCGGTTTTTAGTTTTTGCGCTATAAACAAAAATAGAGCGACAATTTTGAAAAAAAATATATTTTTTACTTTTTGCTATAATAAATATCCCCCAAAAATATATAAAAAAAATGTTTTTCCTCAGTTTAGGCCGATACGTATTCTTCTACATATTTTTCGTAAAAAAAAAATAAAAAAATAAAAAAATTGCAATAAGCGTTTATTGATTGGTTTGCGCAAAAGTTATAGCGTTTACAAAATAGGGGGTATTTTTATTAATATTTTTTTTTACTAGTAATGGCGGCGATCAGCGTTTTTTTTTGTGACTGCGACATTATGGCACACATCTTTTGACACATTTTTGGGACCATTGGCATTTTTATAGTGATCAGTGCTATAAAAATTCATTGGATTACTATAAAAATGCCACTGGCAGTGAAGAGATTAACACTACGGGGCGGGGATAAGTATGTTCCCTGGGTGTGTTCTAACAGTAGGGGGGGTGGACTGACATGGGGAAAGGACTGATCTTCTGTTCATACATTGTATGAACAGAAGATCAGCATTTCTCTCCCTGACAGGACCGGGAGCTGTGTGTTTACACACACAGCTCCCGGTCCTCGCTCTGAATCGAGCGATCGCGTGTGCCCGGCGGCGATCACGCCCGCCGGCCACGCGCACAGGAGCAAGTGGGGGGCTCGCGCACGCACGTGCCCCTAGTGGCCTGCGCGAGAGCCGACGTATAGCTATGGGCTCTCGCGCAGGGGAGCCGACCTGCTGCCGTATAACTGCGGCGGCTGGTCGGCAAGCAGTTAATCAAAGGCAGGGAGCAAGCATCATTCTAGATAGAGAATAAATAATGCTACTGAACATGAACATGGGGGGTCATCCACGCCCCACCCCGCTGTTGGACTTCTAGCCCCCCCATGCGTTGTCAGTACCCAGCAGAACATTTTACCTGATTCCAACAAACACAAATCTGTTTTGGCCACAAGAGTGGCAATAAGGAAATGAACAACTGTGATTCAGAGAAGTCCCACGAATACGGTCTGTTATTACTGTTAATCATCCAGTTATATCGGCAAGTGAGCAGCAGGATTTAAATAATAAGAGTGTGTGAGTCACCAATTCATCTGAAGCATTGCTCAAAATCACAGCTTCCAGAATTGCCTGAAGACATTTCAGTCTGTAATTAGGCACAGAGGTTACACAACTCCATACCATACGAGGGACCAGGAAGACGGGGCGGAAGGAAAGAGTTGAGGACAAAACCAAAGATAAAATAGGATTGAGTTAAAGGAAATCGTGACCAAAAAAAATATGGAGGCTACCAATGCCAACATCTCCAAAAAATACTAGTTTCCTGGCTGTCATCTGCTCCAATACTTACTATATGACTGACCCAGAACAAGCGTGCAGATCAGGAGTCTGAGTTCTTGTCTAAGGTCAGAAACTAACAGTACTGAAGAAAGAGACAACTAGCAGTTCAGAAGAACCCAAATCAAGATGCCATTTTGCAGTCTTGTAGGTAAACAGCTTCTCTATTAGGATCTATGGAAAAATAGCTCACTGGCTCAGTGTGAAAGATAGAAGAGCCACACCAGATGTCACAGGCTACGAGGCACAGATGAGGTCACCTGCAGGTGGTAAATCCTTCTATATCCCCAGTGAGTATGGTGGGGTATTCCAGTGAGTATGGTGGGGTATTGCAGACTATGGCAGGGTATTGCAGCGCATGGTGGGGTATTGCAGAGCATGGCGGGGTATCAGTTACGCATAGATTTCCCTAAGATCCGACCGGCGTAAGTGTCTTACACTGTCGTATCTTAGGCTGCATATTTACGCTGGCCGCTAGGTGGCGCTTCCGTATAGTTACGCGATGAATATGCTAAGTAGATACTTTTTACATCGTTTACGTTAGGCTTTTTCCGGCGTAAAGTTACCCCTGCTATATGAGGGGTATCCTATGTTAAGTATGGACGTTGTTCCCGCATCGAGTTTTCGAAAATGTTACGTTGTTTGCGCAAGTCGTCCGTGAATGGGGCTGGACGTCATTTACGTTCACGTCGAAACCAATACGTCCTTGCAGCGTACTTTGGAGCAATGCACACTGGGAAATTCCACGGACGGCGCAATACGTGGGGTCACAGTGAATTTACATAAAACACGCCCACATCATCCCCATTTGAATTAGGCGGGCTTACGCCGCCACACAAACGTTACGCCGCCGTAACTAAGGGCGCAAGTTGTTTCTGCATACGGAACTTGCGCCCTAAGTTGCGGCGTAACGTATCGCAGATACGTTACGCCGGCAGATAGATAGACAATCCGGCCCAGATGTTTTTTCCTGACGAAATTCCGCTCAAGCTGTCTTGCATACACACAGTCACGCTAAATTCCGAGCATGCGTCAACCTGATTTAGTGCATCGGGAGTTCCATACAGACGAACGGATTTTCCGATAGGATTTTTTTTCCGTCGGAAAAATAGAGAACCTGCTCTCTATCTAAAGCCTCGTACACACGGTCGGACATCCGACAAACTTTCCCTTGGATTTTTGTCCGAAGTGATTTGTTCGGTCACACCCATAGCATACACACGCTCGGACTTTTCTGCAAACTTTTCTAAAACTTTCCCAACATCACGTGTTTTTTCTGCTCTATATCACCACACTTTGGTTAACTTTTGCTATTGTTAGTTGATTTTAACATTGGTTCTGGGCAAGCGTGTTTGTACTTCGGACAAATTGGCTTGCTGTACACACGATCGGACTAGGCACCATCGGACTTTTGTTGTCGTAAAGTTTGTCCGTTTGCAGACCGAACTTTTTGTCCGAAGGAGCGTACACACGATCGGACAAATGTGAAAACTTGTTGATTTTGAAGTTTGTTGGCCGAAAGTCCGACCGTGTGTACGGGCCTTTATTCTGTCGGAAATTCCGATGGAAAAAATCAGATGGAGCGTAGACTCAATCGGAATATCCAATGAAAATCCTCCCACCGGACTTTTTCCATCGGAAATTCCGACCGGGTATACGCAGCATAACCAGTAAAGTTAGCCCAAATTTTTTTGTATAATGTGAAAGATTTTACGCGGCGAGAATTGTGATCTTTATTCTAAGCAAAACAAAAAAAAAAATTGTGATTCTCATTTTGCCCAGAATCGTGCAGCTCTACTTAAAAGTGTCTGCATCAAAAGCACAGGCATGGTTCGCTGTTGTCACCTTCAGGGAATTTACCTCTGGAAATACCATGCACTCAGCCCAGAAGTACATTGAGTGAGTGAGTGAAAAACTTGTAACGTGCAACACATGCGAAATTAATCGCCTGTTTCCATTCCAAGGGTAAGGAGGAAGCCCCTATACCTCAGAAGAGATGGGTTTTAATCTTTCTCCTGAAGGCCAAGTGGTCCGAAGTCAGGAAGTAGCTGCAGAAAATCGGCAGCAGTGAAATGCAATAAAGGATAAAAAAAAGAGAGACTAAGGCTGCATTCACACCTGAGCGTCGGTCGTTCAGTCGTTTTTTTGGGCGTTTTTTTCCGGCGTTTTGTCGCGCGTATTCATGCTTATTTGCAGGTTGGCATACAGCGTTGTCCGACGTTTTTTACTTTGACGTTTTTTACTTTGACGTTTTTTATTTTAGCCAATAGGAAAAATTATCATCTTTTCATCACTTGTTGGTAGATTTTTTTAATCTTCTGCATGGGCGACAAGTTCTATTGATTAAAGCGACAAAACGCCCGTTGTCGCGCAAGTCGCTTGAATCGAGCGTTTCCATTACTTTCTATGGGAAATGGAAACGCTCAAATACGCTCGATACGCGCAACAAAAAAGGGTCCGGGACTTGTTTGAGCTTCAGGCGATCGTCGTTTCAGCGTTCGGCGTTGAGATGTGAACAGTCTCCATAGAGACTAATGTAATTTCGACCCTCCGGCGTATTGTAGCGTCGCGCTTCAGGCGTTAAAACGCCTAGGTGTGAATGGAGCCTAAATAACACATGTATTTACAAAAAAAGGAAAAATGTTATGGTACATTGACCATTAATAAAACTGTATGCAATTCAGATAGGGTTTACATATAGAGTACCTAATTATTTCGAACATGATTAACCGCATCAGAACCACCCCAGGTATATTTACTGCGGCCCGGCTCCTCAAAATCACGTACCTGTACGTGATTTTGTGCAAGCAGCTTAGGGAAGTGGCGTGCGCCGCTCCCGCTGTAATTGGACACAGTGGGATTTAATTAGAAGGTCCGGCACCCGGGATGGCCACTGCAACTCACCGATCGTTCACAGGGGAGACAGATCAGCCGTCTGCGCGTGTGTGTGTGTATATATATATATATATATATATATATATATATACACAGGTGGTTCTCAAAAAATTTGCATATTGTGATAAAGTTCATTATTTTCTGTAATGTACTGATAAACATTAGACTTTCATATATTTTAGATTCATTACACACAACTGAAGTAGTTCAAGCCTTTTTATTGTTTTAATATTGATGATTTTGGCATACAGCTCATGAAAACCCCAAATTCCTATCTCAAAAAATTAGCATATCATGAAAAGGTTCTCTAAACGAGCTCTTAACCTAATCATCTGAATCAACTAATTAACTCTAAACACCTACAAAAGATTCCCGAGGCTTTTAAAAACTCCCAGACTGGTTCATTACTCCAAACCGCAATCATGGGTAAGACTGCCGACCTGACTGCTGTCCAGAAGGCCATCATTGACACCCTCAAGCAAGAGGGTAAGACACAGAAAGGAATTTCTGAACGAATAGGCTGTTCCCAGAGTGCTGTATCAAGGCACCTCAGTGGGAAGGAAAAAGTGTGGCAGAAAACGCTGCACAACGAGAAGAGGTGACCGGACCCTGAGGAAGATTGTGGAGAAGGACCGATTCCAGACCTTGGGGGACCTGCGGAAGCAGTGGACTGAGTCTGGAGTAGAAACATCCAGAGCCACCGTGTACAGGCGTGTGCAGGAAATGGGCTACAGGTGCCGCGTTCCCCAGGTCAAGCCACTTTTGAACCAGAAACAGCGGCAGAAGCACCTGGGCTACAGAGAAGCAACACTGGACTGTTGCTCAGTGGTCCAAAGTACTTTTTTCGGATGAAAGCAAATTTTGCATGTCATTCGGTAATCAAGGTGCCAGAGTCTGGAGGAAGACTGGGGAGAGGGAAATGCCAAAATGCCTGAAGTCCAGTGTCAAGTACTACAGTCAGTGATGGTCTGGGGTGCCATGTCAGCTGCTGGTGTTGGTCCACTGTGTTTTATCAAGGGCAGGGTGAATGCAGCTAGCTATCAGGAGATTTTGGAGCACTTCATGCTTCCATCTGCTGAAAAGCTTTATGGAGATGAAGATTTCATTTTTCAGCACGACCTGGCACCTGCTCACAGTGCCAAAACCACTGGTAAATGGTTTACTGACCATGGTATTACTGTGCTCAATTGGCCTGCCAACTATCCTGACCTGAACCCCATAGAGAATCTGTGGAATATTGGGAAGAGAAAGTTGAGAGACGCAAGACCCAACACTCTGGATGAGCTTAAGGCTGCTACCAAAGCATCCTGGGCCTCCATAACACCTCAGCAGTGCCACAGGCTGATTGCCTCCATGCCACGCCGCATTGAAGCAGTCATTTCTGCAAAAGGATTCCCGACCAAGTATTGAGTGCATAACTGAACATAATTATTTGAAGGTTGACTTTTTTTTTATATTAAAAACACTTTTCTTTTATTGGTCGGATGAAATATGCTAATTTTTTGAGATAGGAATTTTGGGTTTTCATGAGCTGTATGCCAAAATCATCAATATTAAAACAATAAAAAGGCTTGAACTACTTCAGTTGTGTGTAATGAATCTAAAATATATGAAAGTATAATGTTTATCAGTACATTACAGAAAATAATGAACTTTATCACAATATGCTAATTTTTTGAGAACCACCTGTGTATATATATATATATATATATATATATATATATATATATATATATATATATATATATATATATATATATATATATATATATATATATATATTAGGGCTGTGCAAATTAACTTTTAATTAATCGATTAATCTTAAATTTTTTTGATCGATCAAAATCTTTTTGATCGATTAAAATTCTTTTGATTGGTACTCACCTCTCCGCCGGCTTCTGGGCCTTCAGGGAGTTCCGTCGGAGATCCAGTAACGTCACGGACACCAGTGGGGCTTGCAGTGTCCATCTGAAGGGCTCCTTTGCTGTGCCTTCATATCTGCATGCAGGCGGGACCTTACTATCTGCCACACGCAAGGGCTGTTACACTTCCCTCTATCACTTCCCTCTATCAACCTGGGATTCTACAGCCATCCACTGGGAGTTGTGATAGTTCCCTTCACGGGACATCTACATGCCAACGGACTGATGTTAACCTCTCCTCATCTGGATTCAGCAGTGGTATCGTTGTACACATTTTTATACCAGTATCATACTTGGCTACATGTTTTTATGACTGCTTTTGGTACCATTTGGTATTACTCGCACCATTTTTACAGTTTATGTAGCTACATCGATTTTATCTCCAGTGCAATATTTATTTGGTTACCTACTTGAAGACTATAAAAGTTTTAATGCTATTCCCATCGAGCGCTGCCTTTGTGTGTTTTTTGTATCCTGCTATCCATTTTCCAGTGGTTGGTAGCTGCACTGGGAATCGGCCTGCAAGGAGATCAGCTAAAAGTAGTTGGATCTGTATGTGCGTTATAATTAATCAAAATTAGTCGATTAAAAAAAAAAAAAAAAAAGATTAATCGAACAGAAAAAATTTGATCAGTAACAGCCCTAATTATATATATATATATATATATATATATATATATATATATATATATTTTTTATTTTTTTCCCCATTACAGGGGTAGGTAGACTGTAAATAGATGTTATCTTGACTGGAACCCTTAAAAGGTTAAAATGGCAAGAAAAAAATATTTTCTAAGAGCACTGATGAGTATGTTATTACTAATGGTGTACATTGGTTATTACACAGATTCAGACAGTTGGTGTTTTGATGGCAGATGGGAGGATGTAGTTTAGGATGAGATGCAGCCAATAATTCTGTGAATTTTTTATCCTTTGCTAGACAGATTTCTAACTATCTACAAACACACTGAAGTAGAATTCCTTTTCATTGCATAAACAAAGACAAACAAAATTTCGTAGAATTTGAAGACGCTCAAGTCATAGAAGCCGCCGCGGATACAACACGTTCTCTAATGAGCACCTCTAACTTTCCTCCTCATATAGTGCAGTTGGTTGCCTTACTCACTTATTTTCATAGATTTCATCTTTATTTCCAGAATCTGAACAAACGCAGGATTGGAGGGGATATCTCCGCTTTAAGCATCAAAATCCTGCACCTCCATGTCGTAACCACATGCATTACACATGGTTGCATTGCAGCCTCATTCACTTGATTGGGTTGCGTTTTGCGGTGGAGCCACATGGCAAAAGCGACATGCTGTTTAATTTTTGAGCATCTGCATAGGGTCATTAGTCAGGAGGGCAGTAAAGCCATGGCTCAACCGCCTGATTTTACTACCCATTGGCAGCTGGTGTGAGCAAGACCCAATTCTACAAAAATGCTGCAAAGGAGCAAGAAAAAGGAGCAAGAAAAAGGACCAATCAGTAACTTTACAAGTCACAATGAATGAATACCTCACCTGAATGAATGAATGACTTGTATAATGAATGAATAACTTGTATAGCGCTACACATGCAAACTGAATCGCCTCTAGGCGCTTTTTGCAGCCAGTGTCTCCTTGGCTGGTGCGGTCCTTTACCCCATAGGATCTCGACACGCTTCGGACACACAGTCATACACACATACACACATATATACATATATATTGGGCCAATTTGGACAAGATCGTATTAACCTACCAGCATGTCTTTGGAGTGTGGGAGGAAACCAGAGTACCCGGAGGAAACCCACGCAGACACAGGGAGGACATGAAAACTCCAGGAAGATGGTGTCGGGATTCGAACCAGTGACCCTTTTGCTGCTAGGTGAAACCACTGTGCTGTTACAATACACAGGATCATTTATCAAACGCTTTACTTTAATGATTAAAATAGACCCATCAACCAAAATGCCAGGTCCATTTATTACATTACCACAGTCCAAGGTGATAAAAAAAAAAAAAAAAAGAAGTTCTAGTTTTCAAGTAGTTGATCGCTATCTATTGAATACATTTTGGCTCTTTTATAAAAAAAAAAGTTGTGCAATGACTTTGCCTAGGCCAAGATGATGTCATTGGTCTGCTGCAGGCAGGAGGAGCTTTTCCTTAGTCTCCTATATTCCTGTTATTAGACCTGAAAGTAATAATTTTATAGAAGTGTACACCCTCACCACCAGTGCAAGGGGCCCCTGTCTCCACCAACCACCAGTGCGTACATGGGGCAACTTTTCACGTCTCCACTGACCACCAGTGCAAAGGGGCGGCTCTGCACCGACCACCAGTGGAAAGAGGCGGCTCTGCACCGACCACCAGTGGAAAGAGGCGGCTCTGCACCGACCACCAGTGGAAGGAGGCGGCTCTGCACCGACCACCAGTGGAAGGAGGCGGCTCTGCACCGACCACCAGTGGAAAGAGGCGGCTCTGCACCGACCACCAGTGGAAAGAGGCGGCTCTGCACCGACCACCAGTGGAAAGAGGCGGCTCTGCACCGACCACCAGTGGAAAGAGGCGGCTCTGCACCGACCACCAGTGGAAAGAGGCGGCTCTGCACCGACCACCAGTGGAAAGAGGCGGCTCTGCACCGACCACCAGTGGAAAGAGGCGGCTCTGCACCGACCACCAGTGGAAGGAGGCGGCTCTGCACCGACCACCAGTGGAAGGAGGCGGCTCTGCACCGACCACCAGTGGAAGGAGGCGGCTCTGCACCGACCACCAGTGGAAGGAGGCGGCTCTGCACCGACCACCAGTGGAAGGAGGCGGCTCTGCACCGACCACCAGTGGAAGGAGGCGGCTCTGCACCGACCACCAGTGGAAGGAGGCGGCTCTGCACCGACCACCAGTGGAAGGAGGCGGCTCTGCACCGACCACCAGTGGAAGGAGGCGGCTCTGCACCGACCACCAGTGGAAGGAGGCGGCTCTGCACCGACCACCAGTGGAAGTGGGCATGTCTTCTCCAACAACCAGTTCAAGGGGGTCCTTCTCCACCAACCAATAGTGAAATGGGGGCACATCTCCACAGAAAACGAGTACACTACAAATGGTAACGCCCCCCCAACATTTAGCACTGCATGTCTCTCCACCAACTATCATTGCAAAGGGGAGTGTTATCATCGACCTCCACTGCAAGGGATGCAGCTTCTAGGACCACCAGTGCAAGGGGGCACACCTCCACCAACCACTAGTTCAGGGCAGTGCGTCTGCACCAACCAGAAATGCAAGGAATGCATTGACAATACTATACATTCTCTATATTGAATGAAAGCGTCCATTAAAGGCTTTTCATGCAGGAGTTTTGGCTCAATGGAAGATGTCTGTTAAAATTGGTACGAAAGGATATCCAATTTGCATAGCAACAGGTCCCTCAGGATAAAAAAAAAAATAATAATTTAACTGGGGCTGTGCAAGAATTTAGATGCAGCACAAGATTGTACTTTTTTTAAAGTTGCACAGTGGTTGTGCTTTACTGTTCCCCTCCCGTAGTGAATGTTTCTCAGTAGAAAGCATTAGAATAACTTTATACCCAACTGATTTTATCCGAGCACGGCCTTATAACAAACCGCCTTGAGAGAAAGGAGATAATAAAAAATAATGCATGAGTTACAACTACATAAGTATGCAAAAACAAGCATTTCTTTCTCAACAGGTTCCTATAACATGAATAGGAAAGAAGGCAGGAGACACATGCTGGCCCCTCGCATGTCGGGAACGAGCCACAGGATCCATTCCAGTAGCAGACAAAATCCTTACTTATATCTTTACTCCGTTTTCCCAATTCAGCTTCATTATTACCAGACACTCACTTCCTGACACCTTCATCTTACCAGCGATAATGGTACCATATATACTCGAGTATAAGCCAAGTTTTGCTCCCCTCGTCTTATACTCGAGTCACCTTTTTGTGCCTGATCTCCCGGACTTTGGGGACCTGGTCGAAGGTCCCCTGGACCCCAATCCTTCCACACTTGTAGAGGAAGAGTGGGCCTACATGTGTGTTGTCCGGGACCGTGATTCAGATACATTAATTGTTACTCCCGTGGGAGTGGGCGTATCTCTCCCTTTCCCCCGGCGCCCCAGTGTGTGCTGGGAGGTGTCCGCAAAGTCCCCTGGGAGTTTAGTGTAATGATTCCCAGGAGACGCTCTGTAACACATAGTTTCATAATCTTGCGCTATTTCACTCGTCTCGTGACTCATCAAGCAGGTCACGTGACGAGGGCGGATCCAATTCCGCCATTTTAAATAAGAGCACACAAATGGAAAGCACCACTCACAATGGGGCGTGTACCTAGAATGACGACACCCGTTGTCACGGTAACCTGGAAGTGTTGGCGGCGCTGCTCGCCGTCAACACATTGCATGCGCAAGGTACTGCGGAGCATGCTGGGAGACTAGCATCACCGATTCCCGGAAGTCTGTGCTTGTGGGCTTCACAATGCCCACAAGCAAGATGGAACAGACCAAGATCGTTTTATACAAGTCATTCTTTTAAACAAAAAAAGATGGGAGATCGCTCTAATCGGCTAACAAGTGAGTGATAACTTTGCTTCCTGAGACTGTAACCCCATTAAATGCACTCAAAGAGAAAAAAAAAAAAAAAAAAAGGAGGAACCGCGGAACCTCCGCTTTAAAACAACAAGGGCGGAATATTTAATAGATGAAAAGTTAAAAAACAAATGACTGAAGATCGGCTTTAAGGGCCACTTTTGGAAAAAAAAAATATATATATACTGTTGCTGTATATTTTGACATATAAGGAATTTAGTCCTGCAGGTTTATAAAGAAGCTACTGAATGGTCCCCTTTAACTGAAACTGAAAATATACATAGGAAGTAACGGGAGTCTGTGATATTTGCTAGACATGTAAGTTTCAAAGCGTTCTTCTGTACTGTGAACGGATATCACTTAGCTCAGTCTGTGGATCAATCTATCCCATGACACTGTGCCCCTGACATTTGTAAAAGAACAGAACATTCTCAATAAATCACTAGAATTTCCTCAAAACTATCACTGTAACAAGATCAGTACAATGAACAAACTCATAGTTGCAAAAAAAATATTTTCCTGCTGTACTCTATGAAAACAAAGTACAGCTGAATTCTGAACGGAACAATGATTATTCTAATTTAGACTAAAATAATATTAAATTCTCAAAGAATCCGCTCAACCAGCCTGAATCTTGTGTTACTGTACAATAAGACTTTAAGAGCCGGTTCACACAGGGGCAACATGACTTTTAGCGTGACTTTGCGAGACGACTTAGATACGATTTGAGCGTGAATCACAGCGCGACCTGGGGCAACTTACAACGCAACTTGAAGTCGCCTCCAGGAGGGGGAACTCCACACGCAATTTTAAATAAAAAACCGGCATGGGTTCCCACTCTAAGAGCATACCAGGCCCTTAGGTCTGGTATGGATTTCAAGGGGAACCCCCTACGCCTAAAAAACGGCGTGGGGGTCCCCCCCCCCCCCCCAAGATCCATACCAGACCCTAATGCGAGCACGCAGCCTGGCCAGTCAGGAAAAGTAGTGGGGACTAGCGAGCGCCCCCTCCTGAAACCTACCAAGCATGCCCTCAACATGAGGGGGTAGGTGCTTTGGGGCAGGGGAGCGTCCTGCGGGCCCTCCACACCAAAGCACCTTGTTGATGGGGACAAGGGCCTCTTCCCGACAACCCTGGCTGTTGGTTATTGGGGTCTGCGAGCGGGTGGCTTATCGAAATCTGGGAGCCCCCTTTAATAAGGGGGCCCCCAGATCCCGGCCCCCCACTCTATGTGAATGAGTATGGGGTACATCGTACCCCTACCCATTCACCTGTGGGGAAAAAAGTGTCAAGAAAAAAAAAAACACACTAGACGGGTTTTTAAAGTAATTTATTAGTCAGCTCCGGGTGTCTTCTTCCGACTTCAGGGGTCTTCATCCGACTTCTCTGACTAGTTCTGCATTACAGCGGGAGGAAGTGTCGATTCAACATCGAAGAAGAGAAGAGGGAAGAAGACGACGCAGAAGACCGGCCCGCCGCTAGCAAAAGAACTGGAAGAAGATGGTTGAGAGCAGAGAAGTCAGACCCCGAAGTCGGAAGTCGGAAGAAGACCGGGCCACCGCTAGTAAAAGAGCTGGAAGAAGATAGAGGAGGAGCCCGGCAGAAAGAAACAGAGAGCAGAGAAGTCGGAAGAAGACCCCCAAAGTCGAAAGAAGACCCCCGGAGCTGACTAATAAATTACTTTAAAAACCTGTCTAGTGTGTTTTTTTCCTTGACACTTCCCCCCCCCCCCCCCCAGGTGAATGGGTAGGTGTATGTACCCCATACTCATTCACATAGGGTGGGGGGCCGGGATCTGGGGGCCCCCTTATTAAAGGGGGCTCCCGGATTCCGATAAGCCCCCCGCTTGCAGACCCCGACAACCAACGGCGACCAGGGTTGTCGGGAAGAGGCCCTTGTCCCCATCAACATGGGGACAAGGTGCTTTGGGGCGGGGGGGCCACCGCTCTCCTCTATGGGGTGGGGGGGGGGGATCTGATGAGGGTAGTTCTGCATTTTCCCCCCGGAGTTCAGCTTTAAACCTTAGCCTCTCCTTACTGTGTCTACATTTCTACAATAGTTTTGGTCAGATCTGTGGAAGATCAGCTTTTTAAACACAAATAAAATAGCTTTCATTGTACAAACTCATAAGCGGTTATGACCAAAAACAGGCATGTATGTCACTTTCTATGATTCATATATCATAGAATTCCCCTCTCGCTGCTTCTCACATTGTAGTGCAGAAATGGCTAGACTAAGTGATGCAATTCTCACATGATACACAAGGACCTGCCTGAATTCTAATAGAAATCTGCGGCCAATAACCCTATTCCAAACACATTCCATACACGTTCTATACTCATAGACATGTCGAAATATCAGGGCAGCGTTTAAAGCGGTAAGATTATGTACCACTAAAGGCCCGTACACGCGATCGGATACTCCGACAACAATTGTGCGATGGACGTGTTTTGTCGGATAATCCGACCATCTGTATGCTCCATCGGACAATTGTTTTTGGAATTTCTGACAACAAATGTTGGCTGGCCATGCTCTCAAATTGTCCGACAACAAATGTGTTCCATCGGATTAGTCCGTCAGACTAAAATCCAAAGTATAAACACGCATGCTCCGAACCAATGCTCACCATCAGACAACAATAGCAGAAGTTGCCCAAAGGGTGGCGATAAAGAGATGAAAAACAACGTAGTTTGGCTGAAAAAGTTCTGCAGTCTTTACGCAGAACAAGTTCACGGCCAGCGCCCTTCTGAAAAAAACACGGATTTGTCCGATAGAAATCCGATCGTGTGTACGAGGCTTAAGAGTGGCAGGTCCTATTCCCACTATGTCTGCTGATACTCCCCTTCCCCGAGCTCCCCCATTGCCTCATTTATGTTCTGGAGCCCCAAATTAAATGACTAGTGCAATTGCCATGACAGGCTGGTCCCCCAAAACATGTGACAAAGTTTGGGCCTGACGATCAGCCAATCAGATGCCAAGCACGGCATCGTTGGGGAAGGGGGAGTAGTACACATGCTTCCTCGTATCCGGGGTACTGTGTAATCACAAGGCCTCTGGCAGGTAAAAAAAAGCAATACAAGGCGAAGGCATCAGCTGCTTTACTATAGGGATGCCAAGGACGTATGTTTAAAAGCTACAAAAAGGAGCAAGGTCTTAGGACAGTGATGGCGAACCTTGGCACCCCAGATGTTTTGGAACTACATTTCCCATGATGCTTCACTACACTACAGAGTGCATGAGCATCATGGAAAATGTAGTTCCAAAACATCTGGGGTGCCAAGGTTCACCATCACGGTCTTAGGACCCCTCAGCGCTTAGGCTGCATTCACACCTTGGCGTACCTAATCGCGGCGTTTTGTCCCGCGAATTGCGGCGACAAATTGCGGCGTTTTGTACCACGAGTTCCTCCACCACAAAGTCGCTCATCCATGTCTTTATGGAGCTTGCTCTGTGTTCTGGTCCAAATCATTTGGTGGAGGGGGGATTATGGTGTTGGGTTGTTTTTCAGGGGTTTGGCTTGGACCCTTAGTTCCAGTAAAGGGAACCCTTTAAAGCGGAGCTCCACCCTAAAGTGGAACTCACGCTGATCGGGAACCCTCCCCCCCTCCGGTGTCACATTTGACACCTTTCAGGGGGGTGCAGATACCTGTCTAAAGACAGGTATTTGCACCTATTTCCGGCCACACAGTTTCGGGAAAACTGCGGGCATGACGTCACCTCCCATGCTCGCCCCGTTGTGCTCTGGGAACACTCGGCTCCCAGAGCACAGCGGGAGCCAATCAGCGGCGCAGCGCAACTCGCGCATGCGCCGTAGGGAACCGGGTAGTGAAGCCGGAGCGCTTCACTTCCTGGTTCCCTCACTGAGGATGGCGGGGGGAGCAGCAGAGTGACAGCTGACAGCAGAGCGATCGCTCGTCCTCTGCTGCGGACGGCGCTGGACTCCAGGACAGGCAAGTGTCCTAATATTAAAAGTCAGCAGCTGCAGTATTTGTAGATGCTGGCTTTTAATATTTTTTTTTCATGGCACATCCGCTTTAAAGCTTCAGCATATCAAGACATTTTGGACAAATTTCATGCTCCCAACTTTGTGGAAAAAGTTTGGGGAGGGCCCCTTCCTGTTCCAACATTCCCCGATGCTCTCTATGCCCACAGCACATGTGGGCATAGAGAATGGTACCAGTGTGATGGATGCAGCTGGAAGCATCACCGCGGTAAAACCACTTAAAGCAATATCGGTAATACTGGGAACGTTTGTGACCGCGACACTTCCTTAAAAGTGAAGATCGGTAGCTCCGATAATCGTCAATCCCTAATTTTCCATTCCCCAGTGCTCTCTATGCCCACAGCACATGTGCCATCACCTTCCCTTTATCCAGGTAGCCAGCCTAAAATAACCTCCTACTAGCCACTCCCACATCATGGTATTACCCAAATGACAGCGCCAGGGGTGGACTGACAACTCATGGAGCCCCTGGGCTTACAGATGGTCACCACGCCAGGAGGCAGTGCAGAGGCGGGGCAGCTAAAATCTCAGGATTTTCACATCAAAAGCATGTTGGTTTTGGACATATCAGGGACAGATGTAAAAAAAAACAAAAAAACAACACACACAGATTTTTACATACTGTCCCTGGTTTTATTGCGCCTGGCAACCCTGATGAGGCCCCCTAGTGGCATGGGGCCCTCGGGCAGTGCCCAAGAGTGCCAATGGCGAGTCCGCCCCTGGACAGCACTTCTCTAACGCTAAACAAGTCTCGCTTTCATGCTCGTACATCTTCATAGCGCCTTGAAAATGAAAATGCCAGTCTTGCAAGTTAAAGTCTAGCTCAGGGCTTAACACCCCCCCCACACCACTGCCCGCCCCCCCCCCCCCCTCACACACACACACACACACCTCCAGCTTGCTTCCTCTTGGAACACCCCGGCAGCTTTTAAAATACAATTTTTTCTAGGTGTATTTTTCACGCTGACGTCATGGGTCCTCTGTTTCCTCCATCAGTGGGCGGATCCCAAATACTACAGAAAAGGGCGCTTGGACCAATAGAATTATGTATATACACCACACCTGCCTGATCCCCCTGGAAGATGGAAATCACTGATGTAAACACTTCTACTCGAATGATCTCCACCTGCTTCCAGGTCCTGTGCCGAGCGGCTTCCCTGCTGCATTGAGAACACTAGAAGTCGGCCCCTGGGCACCAACGCCATTTGGGGAATTTACTGAATGACTGCAAAGTGTACTCGGATCGGACAAGGTGGAGAGGCAAGGTGGTGACAAGGTTTATTCCAAAAAAAAAAAAAAGAAATCACCAGCTAGGCACACATTTTGATCACCCCTGTTAACCCCTTCCCAGCCATGTCATTAGTACAGTGACAGTGCATATTTTTAGCACTGATCACTGTATAAGTGTCACTGGTTCATTAAAAGTGTCAGTTTGCTTCCGATTGTCTTCCGCAGTAGCGCAGTCCCACTATAAGTCGCTGATCGCCGGCATTACTAGTAAAAAAATATATTTTTTTTTAGAAAACGAAATAAAAATATGCCATAGTTTGTAGATACTATAACTTTTGCGGAAACCAATCAATATAGGATTATTGGTATTTTTTTTTCCTACCAAAAACACGTAGCAGAATACATATTGGCCTAAATTTATGAAGAAATTCAATTTTACATTTCTTTTTATTAGATGTGTTTTATAGCAGAAATTAAAAAATGGTAGTAAACCGGACCATCAGCTTTACAGTGTGCTGATGGTCCGGTTTTGTCTGTGTTGCAGGGCGGGTTTGGTGTGTTGAACGGCTGGTTTTGCCTGTGTGAAAGGGCGGGATGGAACACAGCCACAAGCCGCCCTACAGCAGCAGCGATGCACAATCTGACGACTACGGTCTCCCTCCGTTGTTTGTATAGGTTTCAATTGTGCCCGTGAAACGAGAGAGATACCGCCTACAACATGCGCATGCGCCATGGTTACATCAGGCCAGCAAATCAGCTGGAGTGCAATTCCATAATGCGCATGTGCGGGCACTTTTCGATGGAACACTGGCTAGCCAAGGACCCAAACAAAGCCAATTGCTTTGTTCAGGTCTTAGATCTAGTAACCCGGAAACAATGGGCCAGATTCAGGTACATTTGCGGCGGCGTAACGTATCGCATTTACGCTACGCCGCCGCAAGTTTTACGGGCAAGTGCTTGATTCACAAAGCACTTGCCTGTAAAGTTGCGACGGCGTAGCGTAAATTCCCCCGGCGCAAGCCCGCCTAATTCAAATGATCCGGGAAGGGGGCGTGGATCATTTAAATTAGGCGCGTTCCCGCGCCGAACGTACTGCGCATGCGCCGTCCCTAAAATTTCCCGACGTGCATTGCGGTAAATGACGTCGCAAGGACGTCATTGGTTTCGACGTGAACGGAACTGGCGTCCAGCGCCATTCACTGACGGCTTACGCAAACGACGTTAAATTTTCAAATTGCGACGCGGGAACGACGGCCATACTTAACATTGGGTACGCCACCTAGGGGGCATGTTTATCTTTACGCCGCGTATCTCTTACGGAAACGACGTAAAGTTACTACGACGGGCAAGCGTACGTTCGTGAATCGGCGTAACGACTCATTTGCATATTCTACGCCGACCGCAATGGAAGCGCCACCTAGCGGTCAGTGTAAATATTGCACCCCAAGATACGACGGCGCAGTTTGAGAAGTTTTCTCAGTTTGAGAATACACTTAAACATACGACGGGCTTAGATTCAGAGTTACGTCGGCGTATCTACTGATACGCCGGCGTAATTCTATGTGAATCTGGCCCATTGTCATGACATCACTTCCGGATTACTCTCATCCTAAAGGCGTCAGTTTAAAAAAAAAAAAAGAAAAAAAGAATTCAAAAACACTGATCTTGGCGTTTTGAATACTTAAGTGCAGTGGAGGGGTTCGGGGTCTTATAGACCCCAGACCCCCTCCATAAAGAGTACCTGTCACAAGGGATGTTTACATTCTTTGTGAGAGCAATAAACATGATTGGAAAAAAAGGAGGGGCAGTGTAAAAAAAAAGAAAAAAAAAGAAAAAAAGAAAACTTTAAATCTATCGGCCTTAAAGCGGAGGTTCACCCAAATAACATTTTTATCAGAGCAACTTCTTTAGACTTGTAACATGTACAGTCCACAATTTTATTTTATCATTTTAGGCTGTACATACCGTATAATGTATATTTCCAATCTGGCTTCCGGGTACTTCTCCCCGCGGGAGTAGGCGTTTCTATTCTGAGGAGGCATGCCATCTGGGAGGTCGCCCAGATGATTGACGTCTTTCAGGAAAAAGTTCTCCCCGGCGGTTAAGGCCCCACCCCCGTATTGCGTAGGCGCGTCCGAGTCACGGCGTTTCCGAAAGAAGCCGAACATGCAGAGCTGCTAGTTGGCTCTATACGGCGCAGGCGCTGACTAGCAGCTCTGCATGCTTCTTTCGACCTCCCAGATGACATGCATCCTATGAATAGAAACGCCTACTCCCACAGGGAGAAGTACCCGGAAGCCAGATTGGAAATATACATTATACGGTATGTATAAAAAAAAAAAAAAAAAAAATGCGGACTGTACATGTTACAAGTCTAAAGAAGTTGATGTGATAAACATTTTATTTGGGTGAACCTCCGCTTTAAAGGCAGCTGAAAAATCGGTATTGGTCCTGAAAAAATGATATCGGTCGCCCCACTATTTCGGACAATTATACTTTTATCATTTGTATCAGTATTGCTTGGACCAATAAGTTCAGGACACCCCAAAAGCTGGTCCTGGATATTTACCATCTAAGGAAAATCAATCTATCCAGTCTTTGGGAACACATTACAAGTTCAAGCTGCAGATGTAGAACCCCCCCTCCCCCCCTCAGTGTGAGTCATCACCATTAAAAAAAAAAAATAGTTTTATTCTTTTACGTTTACACCAGATGCGGATAGATTCTGATATTTTTTTAAGTCATCCTGACCTTCTGAAGAGCCCGCCGAGAGGTCAGTGCGCAAAGCTTTTAACAATTATAAAAGAACATTCTTCAAGGATCATGCCAGAACTGAAAAATGTTAATCCGTCTAATCCATAGGAGCTCAGTGACAGCGGGATCGGTAAAACATCATCCCCTCTGATCCCAACACCCGTATCACATCCACGGAACACAGATGTCAGCGAGGAATAAGGATGAGCTCCGGCGTGTTCGCATGGTACACGCGCAGAGCCCGCCAGGAAGTCTGCACGGCGCTGCGCTAATCACAGCCCGGGAGACATTGTCCCGATGCTCGAATGCAGAGATCGGGAAATGTCACCCTGGCTGTGATTAGCGCAGCGCCGTGCAGACTTTCTGGCAGGCTCTGCACGTGTACCATGCGAACACGCCAGAGCTCATCCTCAGTAGGGTTGTCCCAATACCACTTTTTTTTAGGACTGAGTACAAGTACCGATACTTTTTTTTTATGTACTCGCCGATACCGAATACCGATACTTTTTTTTAAATGTGTCCCCAAATGCAGCCATGTCCCCCCACATATGCAGCCATGTCCCCCCACATATGCAGCCATGTCCCCAAACATATTGCAGCCATGTCCCCAAACACATTGCAGCCATGTCCCCAAACACATTGCAGCCATGTCCCCAAACATATTGCAGCCATGTCCCCAAACATATTGCAGCCATGTCCCCCATATACGCAGCCATGTCCCCCCACATGCAGCCATGTCCCCTGTACCTAAAATGATGCTGCGTTAATCACTGCGCGGGGAACATTACAGTCAGCTTTCGTTTGAATAAGCGGTTTTCCCTGCCGCGCTGTGTAAAGAGACACTCCCCCTTGCTCGCGATTGGACAGATCCGTCCAATCCCAAGCAAGGGGGAGTGTCTATGCGCGGCGGGGGAAAACAGCTATTCAAACGAAAGCTGACTCTAATGTTCCCCGCGCGGTGATTAACGCGGCGGCGGCTTTGCGATATACGGCGGCAGCGGGGGGGGGCAAAATTAATGAACTTCATGCAGAAACTTTTCAGGGGATCTTCTGAGATAACTGTATATGACAGTTGTGTTTTCTGCATCTTCTCAACCATGACAGCAAAACAAACCCAAAACTCTGTTTTATGTACTTTGATACACGAAAAAAAGGTTAGATTCCAATCTGAAACTGATTGTTTTCTAAATGATGTTTTTTTTTTTTTTAATACTTTTTTGATAGGGATCCAAAAAAAAAAAAATACGGACATCTGGATGGTGGATACCATGCAGAGCTGCACCAGATTTTACACTCTCCAGTTTTAGTAAACCTCCCCCATTGCTTTTTAATTTTTCATAATGCACATTTTTATTTTTTTGCACTGTACACTTTCCATTGAAACCTATGAAGAGTTTGTACTAGATGTTCCATTGGATTTGATGAAGAGTGTACAGTGCCATGTGTGAGCTCTGATGCGGGACTGCAACCAGTGCATCTTCCAAGGGAACCTTCTGAGTAGGGATTGATCAATATTGTTTTTTCGGTGCCGATACGATAACGATATTTCAGCCACCTCTCAGACCGATACTTTCTGTCAATATTCTGTACATTAAATTATTTTATTTTTACACTGTCATTTTACTTCTTTTTTTTTTTTTTTTAATCGCTGTTATTGCTGTCACAAGGAATGTAAACATCCCTTGTGACAGTAATAGGCAGTGACAGGTCCTCTTTATGGAGGGATAATAAGACCTCAAGCCCCTTCTCTGCACTTAACATTTTTCAAAACGTCAAGACTTGTGTTTTTCAATACTTTGGCCCGGATTCACAGACGACTTACGCCAACGTATCTATTGAAACCCGGAGTAAGTTCTGTGATGCGCCGTCGTATCTATGCGCCCTATTCAGGGAACAAGATACGCCTGAATTTTGCCAAGATACGAATGACGCAAGTCTCCTACGCCGTCGTATCTTGGGTGCATATTTACATTGGCCGCTAGGGGTGCTTCCGTAGATTTACGCGTCAAATATGCAAATGACCTAGATACGCCGATTCACGAACATACTTGCGCCCGTCGGATTTAGCTACGCCGTTTACGTAAGGCTTACGTCCGGCGTAAAGTTACCCCTGCTATATGAGGCGCAGGTAATGCAAAGTATTGACGTGGGAACAAGCGTATGTTTTTACGTCGTTTACGTAAGTCGTACGTGAATGGGGCTGGGCGTAGGTTACGTTCACGTCGTTGCCATTGAGCCATCGTATCTTAGGGCGTAAATTCAACGTGATTCCGCGCATGCGCCGTTCGTACGGCGCTTCATTTACATGGGGTCACAATTCATTAAAATACAACACGCCTACTTTGAATTACGCGGGCTTACTCCGGCCCATTTACGTTACGCCGCCGTAACTTAGGGAGCAAGTGCTTTGTGAATACTATAATTGCCTCTCTAGGTTACGTCAGCGTAGCGCATATGAGATGCGCTACGCCCGCACAGAGATACGCCGATCTCTGTGAATCTGGCCCTTCCTATTTTTTAAAACTGGCGCCTGCAAGATGTCAGTGATCCGGGAAGTGAGGTCATGACATCGCTTCCGGGTTACCAGATCTGAGACCTGCATGAAGCATCGACTTCGCAGCTGGTTGACATGGCAGTTGGTTGCTAGGGTCTCCCGGTGGGACGGTGGGACGGTGGAGCGGCGGGAGGGTGGGGGGGGGGGAGACGTCCCCTCCTGCTGCTTGTAATAACAGCCAATCGGCTGCTGAGCCCCATCGGTTGTTATTACAACATGCCGGCTGGTTGCTCGGGCCTCCTGGTGGGACGGGAGAGCGGTGAAAAAGCGACAGGGGTGGGGGGAGAAGATGTCTCCTCCTGCTGCTTGTAATAACAGCCAAGCGGCTGGATGCAGCTGCAAGCATCACCCCGGTAAAACCACTTGAAGCAATATCGGTAATACTGGGAACGTTTGTGACCGATACTTCCTAAAAAGTAAATATCGGCCGCTCTGATAATCGTCGATTCCCTACTTTTAAGGGCCCAGAACCATTCCCTGGTGCTCTCTATGCCCACAGCACATGTGCCAGCCCATTACCTTCCCTGTATCCAAGTAGCCAGCCTAAAATAACTGCCTAGCCACTCCCACATCATGGTATTACCCAAATGACAGCACTTCTCTAATGCTAAACAAGTCTCTCCTTCATGCTCGTACATCTTCATAGTAGAAAGATGCCAGTCTTGCAAATTAAAGCCTAGCTCGCGGCTCAACAGACACCGCCATGCACACGCGCGCACACGCACCTCCAGCTTGCTTCCTCTTGGAGCGCCCCTGCAGCTCTGAAAAAAAAAACAAAAAAAAAAACACACACGCACCTTTATACATACCATTTTTTCTAGATGTATTTTTTCCGCCGACGTCATGGGTCCTCTATTTCCTCCATCAGTGGGCGGATCCCAAATACTGCAGAAAAGGGCGCTTGGACCAATAGAATTATGTATATACCACACCGGCCTGATCCCCCTGGAAGATGGAAATCACTGAAGTAGACACCGCTACTCCAAAGATCTCCACCTGCTTCCAGGTCCTGTGCCGAGCGGCTTCCCTGCTGCATTGTGAACACTGGAAGTCGGCCCCTGGGCACCAGCCCCATTTGGGGAATTTACTGAATGACTGCAAACGCACCCGATGAGGCCTAGATAGATTAGACTGGCACCGATTTGTCTTCTACACCAGTCAAAATCTTACAGATTACGTCCAATTTTCATTACTCTACTAAAACTAAAGCCTTTTCAATAAAATAATAATAATAATAATAATAATAATAATAATAATAATAATAATAATAATAAAATAAAAAACACCCTGCCAAAAGGCATTCAAGCATGCTGGAATTTCTGGCAATCCAGATCAAACAGAACTTTCGGGAACCAGAATAGGATATTTAATGGTATAATCTGATTCGGCAGACTGAAAACCGCAAGTGTGGAGTCCATGACAAGGCTCGGCTAGAATAACCAGCGTTTTTTCACTAGTTCAGCACATTTCTGTGCGGCTCATCACAGTCCAGTGACCGGTTACTCCTAAATGCCTGAGGTCTGACATGACTCCAGCATGGGCCGGGGATGACAAAGTTCCTACCAGAATGACATTTTCATGAATGGTTTCTGCACTGTGATTTGCTGCCACCTAGTGGGCACATGCAAGTATACGCATCATTGCTCTTTTACATGGAGTGTGCATTGGGGTGTGCGGTGACGGCTCATTCTTTTTTAGTGGCTTGTAAACTCACTGGGGTGGATTCAGGTAGGGGCGCGTAATTTAAACAGCGGCGCAGCGCATCGTATTTACGCTACGCCACCGCAACATACAGGAGAAAGTGCTGTATTCACGAAGCACTTGCTCCGTAAGTTGCGGCGGCGTAGCGTAAAAGGAGCCGGCGTAAGCCCTCATAATTCAAATGATCCGGTAGGGGGCGTGGATCATTTAAATTAGGCGCGTTCCCGTGCCGAACGTACTACGCATGCGCCGTCCCTAAAATTTCCCGACATGCATTGCGGAAAATGACGTCGCAAGGATGTCATTGGTTTTGACGTGAACGTAAATGGCGTCCAGCGCCATTCACGGACGACTTACGCAAACAAAGTAAAAATTTCAAATCGCGACGTGGGAACGGCGTCCATACTAAACATTGGCTGCGCCTCCTAATAGCAGGAGCAACCTTACGCCGAAAAAGACTTAAAGCAAACGACGTAAAAAAACGAACGCCGGGCGCACGTACGTTTGTGAATCGGCATAAGTATGTAATTTGCATACTCTACGCTGACAACTACGGAATCGCCACCTAGCGGCCAGCGTGAGAATGCACCCTAAGATATGACGGCGTAAGAGACTTATGCCAGTCGTATCTTAGGCTAATGTTGGCGTATCTAGCTTTCTGAATACGGCGCAACTTTGGAATTACGCGGCGTATCTATGGATACGCCGGCATAATTCTTTCCTGAATCTACCCCACTATATTTTGGCACCACAGTGCAATATTGTGCTGTGTTGTGGTGCTCCAGATAGTAGCTGTGCATTTGGTTTTATTGTATTATTTGCAATGGGGTTCCATTTAGAATTAATTGCAACACACATACCAAGCGCATTTTCCCACAACATGCATTATCACATGTATAAATGTGTGGAGTCAACCTTACAGTCATTACAGTGTTATGCAAGTCTCAAAATAAACCCTCTATATTATAAGTGTCATCAAACCCACATCATAAAAAAAACTATTAATACATGGTGTATTACATGCTGTTCATACTCGGTCACTATGAGATTTGTTTTCTGTATTCTGCAAAAAAAAAAAAAAAAAAAAAGGTTGATCCTGCTGTTCTCAACCTACCCCTTCTGTCCATGTCCCCAATGCAGTTGAGGACTTTGCAGAGCAGTGTTGGCAGCTCTGCACATGCTCAGTTTTCAGTGAGTTTCTATGCTGATTATTTCCTCCCTATCACATCTGAGCAGCCCATGTGACTATAGAATCACACATATGGGTGAATAACAGACCACTCCCTCACTCCCTCCTTCCTTCCTTCTTCCTCCTCCTCCTCCTCCTCCATGCCCACTAACCAGCGAAACACAATGGGGGCAGGATATTACCTGTTCACCTCCCTCTTATTCTAAGACACAAGCTGGAGGGACGTGACACAGTCTATGACTGGCAGAAATCTGCCCACACCATGTTATTGCCAAAAATTAATAAAGATTTGATTTCAAAGGTAATTATAAAGGGGGGCTGGAGGGGTTCCCAAGCACATACGTTTTTTTAACCTTAATGAATGGAATGCATTAAGGTATAAAAACTTTAAGGCCCCTTTCACACTTGTATGACTTGTCCTATGACTTGGGACTGCAAAGTAGCATGACAAGTCGTTCCCCATGCATCAAACATACTAGGAGGGGTACATCTGGGGGGATCCGTAGTGGAGAAGGATCTGGGGGTTCTGGTAGATCATAAGCTCAATAAAATAACAACATGCAATGCCAAGCTGCGCTTTCCAAAGCGAGCAAAGTCCTTTCTTGTATTAGGAGAGGTATGGACTCCAGAGACAGAGATATCATTTTGCCCCTGTACAAATCATCTGGAATATGCAGTTCAGTTTTGGGCACCAGTTCTCAAAAAGGATATCGGAGAACTGGAGAAAGTGCAGAGAAGGGCAACCAAACTGATAAGAAGCATGGAGGAGCTCAGCTATGAGGAAAGATTAGAGGAACTGAATGTATTCACTCTTGAGAAGAGGAGAATTAGGGGGGGGATGTGATCACCATGTACAAATATACAAGGGGTCCATATAGTGAACTTGGTGTTGAGTTATTCACTTTACGGTCAACACCGAGGACAAGAGGGCACTCTTTACGTCTAGAGGAAAAGAGATTTCATCTCCAAATACGGAAAGGTTTCTTCACAGTAAGAGCTGTGAAAATGCGGAATAGACTCCCTCCAGACGTGGTTCTGGCCAGCTCAGTAGATTGCTTTAAGAAAGGTCTAAATACTTTCCTAAATGTACATAAAATAACTGAGTACTAAGATTTGTAGGTAAAGTTGATCCAGGGTAAATCCGATTGCCTCTCGGGGGATCAGGAAGGAATTTTTCCCCTGCTGTAGCAAATTGGATCATGCTCTGCTGGGGGTTTTTGCCTTCCTCTGGATCAACTGTGGGTATGGAGTTGGATGTATGGGATTGCACAATTTTTTTTTATTTTGTTTATTTATTTTTTTGTGGTTGAACTAGATGGACTTGTGTGTCTTTTTTCAACCTGACTAACTATGTAACAGTGACTGCACCTGATACTCAATTTGGTGCACTCCCTTGCCACTCCATTCCTTTGTTGAAGGAAAACCCAGTACTTCTGGGATTCGGTGGGCATGTGACCTTCTGCCCTTCCTCCCAGAACGCAGAGCTCAGGCTTAGAGGCCAAGCTATAAGCTTGAACACTGTGCCATGCAAGATGGTAGAAGGTAAAGTCTGTGTAAGCTCCATCACTGGCCGATACAGAGGTTACACATGAATTAGACTTAGGGCTCTGCAGGCAGGCAATAAGGATGGTGAGGGAGCACAGGGAAGGCAAGTATCAGTGGATGGGTAAAGTAACCACTCAAGAAGCCTAATAAAGCCCAATTCCACATTTAATGTCCCTTTAACTAGTTTGTGAATGATCTACTGTGCTGACAGCTGCTCTTGCTGGGTGTGATGGTTTAACTCTATGTAGCCTCAGCTACATACATAGGGCCATATCTATTGATACGCAGTGTAACTTTTAGGTTGCTCTGGCATATCTTTGTTTTGTATCCACAAAACAAGATACGCCTGAAGCTGGGCTAGATCCGACTGGCGTACGTCTTAGTACGCCGTCGGATCTAAGGTGCATATTTACGCTGGCCGCTAGGTGGCGCTTCCGTAGATTTTCGCGTTGAGTATGCAAATTAGCTAGATACGCGAATCCACAAACGTACGTCTGGCCGGCGCATTTTTTTACGTGGTTTCCGTAAGGCTTTTTCGGCGCAACGTTACCCCTGCTATATGAGGCGTAGCCAATGTTAAGTATGGATGTCGGGCCAGCGTAAAATTTTACGTTGTGTACGTCGTTTGCGTAAAATGTTCGCAAATAGGGCTTTGCGTAGAATGACGTTCACGTCGAAAGCATTGGCTTGTTGCGGGTTAATTTGGAGCATGCGCATTGGGATACCCCCAAGGACGGCGCATGCGCCGTTCAGAAAAAAACGTCATTTACGTCGGGTCAAGACATATTAACATAAAACACGCCCCCATCTCATCCATTTGAATTGCGCGCCCTTACGCCGACACAGTTACACTATGCCACCATAACTTACAGCGCAAATTCTTTGAGAATACGGGAAATACGCTGTAAGTTACGGCGGCGTAGTGTATCTGAGATACACTACGCCGGACGTAAAGAAGCGCTGCACTACGTGGATCTGGCCCATACAGTATACAGTGCTGTGTTCTGGCAGTGACATGCAGACTTTACGCCACGCTCCTGGAACAAAATAGAGTCGGGCTGAGAGCTGCTTGACCATTCACAGGAAGCTTAGCATTCAATAAATGAAAACAAAAGCTTCCTGTGATTGGCCGAGACGAGGATTGTGACATCATCCGCCCACCTCAGCTGATCAGAGGAAGCTTTGTATTCATTCACAGAATACAAAGTTTCCCATGAATGGTCAAGCAGCACTCAGCCCAAATTTGTTTTGATGTGGGAACGGGACAGGAAGTACCCATCTCACTGCCGAAACACAGTACTGTATACCCTATGTCAGGCCTCAAAATTTCAAGTCCTGAGCTACTAGCCAGGCCTTAAAGTTACTAGCCACCTGTTTCCCCACCCAAACCCTACCTTGCCCCGCCCCTTAAACACGCCCTTGTAAATGATCAGTGGTGACAATTGATGGCACAGTGGCTGTGTTTGATGGCATGGCACAGTGACTGCGTTTGATGGCATGGCACAGTGGCTGCGTTTAATGGCATGGCACAGTGACTGCATTTGATGGCATGGCACAGTGGTGCGAATTGATGGCATAGTGACTGCATTTGATGGCATGGCACAGTGGTGATGATTGATGGCACAGTGGCTGCATTTGATGGCATGGCACAGTGGTGATGATTGATGGGCACAGTGGCTGCATTTGATGGCATGGCACAGTGGTGACAATTGATGGCACAGTGGCTGCGTTTGATGGCATGGCACAGTGGTGACAATTGATGGCACAGTGGCTGCGTTTGATGGCATGGCACAGTGACTGCGTTTGGCATGGCACAGTGGTGCGAATTGATGGCATAGTGAGTGCATTTGATGGCATGGCACAGTGATGATAATTGATTGCACAGTGGCTGCGTTTCATGGCATGGCACAGTGGTGACAATTGATGGCACAGTGACTGCATTTGATGGCATGGCACAGTGGTGCGAATTGATGGCATAGTGACTGCATTTGATGGCATGGCACAGTGGTGCGAATTGATGGCACAGTGGCTGTGTTTGGCATGGCACGGTGGTGACAATTGATGGCACAGTGGCGCGAATTGATGGCACAGTGGCTGTGTTTGATGGCATGGCACGGTGGTGACAATTGATGGCACAGTGGCTGCATTTGATGGGCACAGTGAGGCTGCAATTTTTTTTTGTTTGCGCCCCCCCCAAAAACTCCAATTCCGTCCACCTGCCCCCATTCTATCACATCTATGCCTCCAATTCCGTCCCCCTGCCCCCATTCTATCACATCTATGCCTCCAATTCCGTCCCCCTGCCCCCATTCTATCATACCTATGCCTCCAATTCCTCCCCCATCTATCATATGGTATGATAGATGGGGGGGGGGGGGGCAGAATTGGAGGAATAGGTATGATAGAATGGGGGGAGGGGGACGGAATTGGAGGCATAAGCATGATAGATTGGGGGGAGGGGGGGGCAGAATTGGGGGCATAGGTATAATGGATTGGGGGGATGATTTAGTGTTAATCTGCAATTACCAATACACCACCCCCCCCCATTCCAGCAAATAGGTTCCTTGTGCCTCCAGAACATCACATCACACCGCACATCTGTTTTAAACATACCATTTACTGCACGGTGCACTTCCTTGGATGTGTGGGAGCCTGGGAGGTGGAGGGGGGCGGTCCGAGGTGGAGAGGGTCGGTCCCGGGCAGCGTCTAGTATCGTAACGCTGTGAGAGGTGGTTCCGGGCAGGAGTTGGAGGCACATTTCCATTGGACAGTGGGCGGTGAAGAGGCGGTCCCGGGCGCCATGGTAACGTTTTTACTGGCCTATGGGAGGTGAATAGGGGGGGGCCCGGGTGGGCGCTTGTGTCCAATCAGCTGCTAGCCTGTGCTAGCATGTGAAGGGACGGCGCGCCAGCCTGTGAAGAGACTGGCCGCAATGTGTGTGTGTCTGAGCGGCGCTCGCACGGGACATAAAACTCCTCGCCAAATGCGAGGAGGCGACCACAAATTTTGAGCCCTGCCCTATGTAGCTAAGGATACCTAAAGTCAATACAGCATGCACAGCGAGAGCAGCTGTCAGCACAGTAGATCGTTCATTTGGGATGGACATATCGGAATCACGGCGACGTGCGATCTTCGCCTCGTTCTGGATATACCAAAACGGATGTCACATATCCACCTGCACATGCTGTAGACACCTTAGTGCTAGGCATAGCACAGTCACATGTGAGTGCAAAATACTTTGTTACCCTTTTAAAAAAAATATATATTATATATATTAAAAAACTTACTACACCATAAGAGATTTTTTGTTTGTGTCCTTGGAGGAGTCTGTTCCCTTAACCTCAGCCGCCATCTGGAGGAGGTCACTCAGTGGAAAGATGCATACCTACGACACCTCTGGTCCATTCAACCCAAGCACATTTTGACCTTCTGTAAAAAGTGGTCAGACACCTTTGGCGAGTTGAGTTGAACCTCATGAGCACTCGTGGTGAATCTTTTATTTCAAGGAACTTTAAACCAGAAGATTTATTTATGGTGTTGGGATTGTCACTTTGGACTTTATATATTTATTTTCTTTTTGAATCACCATATGCCTTTTCTTAATATTGTTCACGTTCATTTTGTATGTTTTTAGCGCCATCACTTCTACATTTGATTTTTTTATACGGTTCCGCGTTTACACTTTCTTAAAGGGGCAGTTATGTTCTAAAACAATACACTAAGCGCCATTTTCAACCCACTCATTATAACAAAATAATAAACATGTCATATCGACCTGCTCTGTGTAGTAGTTTTGCACAAAGCAGTCCCAATCCTCCTCTTCTTGGGTCCCCCACTAGTGCTCCTGGCTCCTCTAACCCCCCACCCCCCAGTGCACCCAAATAAAACTTTTCAGCATGCCCCCCCCCCCCTCTGCTACTTTGTTATAGAATTTAAGGTAAGGTGGTGGAGGGGGGGGGGGTTCCTCTGCAACAGAAGGTTTTTTATCTTAATGCATTATGATAAAAAAAAAAAAAAAAAAAAAAAAATAAAAAAAAAACTTAAAAAGCGGAGGTGCACCCAAATTTTTTTTTTTTTTTTTTTAAAAGCCAGCAGCTACTAATAGTGCAGCTGCGGACTTCAAAAGTGGACACTTACCTGTCCAGCATGCCCGCAATGTCAGCGGCCGAGCAATCGCTCGTCCCTCGGATGCTGCCACCGCCATCCTCGGTGAGGGAATCAGGAATTGAAGCGTTACGGCTTCACTGCCCGGTTCCCTACTGCGCATGCGCGATTCGCGCGGCGCATCGTAACTGGTCCCCGCTCTCTCCTGGGAACAGTGTGTTTCCCAGAAGACAGCGGGGGGGGGGGGGGGGTAGTGGCGTGACTCCCACAGGAGTCAATGCCCGGAAGTGGGTGCAAAAACCTGTCAGGTATCTGCAAACCCCCCTCCCCCCTGAAAAGCGCCAAATGTGACACCAGAGGGGGGAGGGTTCCGAAAAGCGGAAGTTCCATCTTTGGGTGGAACTCCGCTTTAAGGATTTAGAACCACTTTAAAGAAAAATGTATTAAAATGTACAAACCGGGATACAACATGCCCCTACTTTGTATTTCCAGCAGAAAATCAAATCCCCGGCTAGTCAGATAGTGATGTCAGCATTTTACATATCTACATAGAAGTCAAGGAAAATGAAGTCAGAACTTACATCCGCTCTGCAGAAGATCCAGCGCCACGCCGGTGGCAATGTCCATCCCCGTATCTACATAAGTCTGGCAGTTCTTCAGGGAGGAGATAGACGTGTCCAACGATGAGAAACTGAATGGCACATCGTGACCGGCCATGTTGTAATAGACACCTGCAAAGAAATATGTACAAATGGTCAATAGCTTGCAATAAATACACTGAAAAGGCAAACAATCCGGGGTCCTGGCTTGGTAATGGACTCTGACACCTAAATAGAGTCATAATAACTTCCCTAGACACTAAGGGCCAGATCCACAAAGAAGTTACGTCGGCGTATCTATTGATACGCTGCGTAACTTCTAGGATGCTCCGGCGTATCTTTTTTCTGTATCCAGAAAGCAAGATACGCCGGATTTTTGCTTAGATACGACTGACGCAAGTCTCTTACGCCGTCGTATCTTAGTTGCATATTTACGCTGGCCGCTAGGTGGCGCTTACGTAGATTTACGTGTAGAATATGCAAATTAGGTAGATACGCCGATTCACAAACGTACGTGCGCCCGGCGTATCTATATGCGTCGTTTGCGTAAGGCGTCGGACCGGCGTAAAGTTACCCCTGCTATAGTGAGGCGTACGCAATGTTAAGTATGGACGTCGGGACAGCGTCAAATTTTTCGTCCTTTGCGTAAAACGTTCGCGAATAGGGCTTTGCGTAAGTTACGTTCACGTCGTCTAGGCATTGAGCGGGCGTAATTTATTTGAAAATTTGACGTGATACTGAGCATGCGTGCACATGCGCCGTTCGAAAAAAGCTTCATTTACGTGGGGTCATGCTTAGTTTACATAAAACACGCCCCCCTGTTCCTCATTTGATTTAGGCGCGCTTACGCCGGCACATTTATGCTACGCCGCAACTTTAGATGCAAGTGCTTTGTGAATACAGCACTTGCCTCTCTAAGTTGCGGCGGCATATCGTAACTACGATACGCTACGGCCGCTTATATTCACGCCTATCTACGTGAATCTGGGCCATATTGTGGATCATATTTACACAAATTGATATAAAAACAGAAAACAGTCATGTGACCTTGTGAACTAGGCAGAGCTGACCAGTGAGCCCTTAGGACGTGTGGAAAACATTACTGCCCCTCTGAAAAGCAAAATCGGGGTTCTGCTCTCTGCACAAATTTTAAAATTGCGTGGCTGTGAAGAGCTCCGCCCACAGAGCCACGTCATTCATTCACAGAGATCTGTAAATTTATGGACTACAAGTACCGTCTTCCACTGCAGCAGATAGCTTGTAGTTCTCAATGGACTGCGGGGGCGCTGGCGAGCGGTCTCACAGTTCATTGATCTTCTTGGACTTCAGTAACTGCCTATATGGGAGGTACGGGCAGACAGCTATCCTGTGAGTCTTCAGGAGCCTGGCATTGCACCCACAATCTACTGATGACAGTGCAATGCTTTCCAGGCTCCTGCAAGAAAAAATAAAATAAATGCAATTTTTTTTTTCTGCCGAAAAATGTGAATTTATTTACTATCCAGACACTTTCACCTTCTTCCAGTCCAGGCGAATCTTCAGCTTTCAGCGATGTCACAAAGTACCTAAATAAAACGTGTATCATTTTTTTGAGACTGATACAGCTTTCTCTTTGGTGGTATATAATCACCGTTTTTTTATTATTATTTTATGGCTGCTAAATAAATGAAAAAAAGATCGAACATTTAAAAAAAAAAAACATGTTTTTCTTCGTAAATTTGGGCCAAAAATGTATTCTGCTACATTTCTGTGGTGAAAATAACCCAAATCATTATTTATTCAGTCTGTGTGAAAGTTTTAGTGTCTACAAACTATGATATATATCTGAAAACTGATCAATCCTGATGTACTGATGGACTATCTCATCTCTTGAGGCCTACAAATGCCAGAACAGTACAAATACCCCCCAAATTACCCCCTTTTGAAAAGAAGAGAGGCCAAGGTTTTTAGTAAGAGGCATGGAAAGTTTTTTGAAGTTGTTATTTTTTTTGTCACAGTTTTCTGGAAAAAAAATAAAAAAAAATACAATACAATATATTAAAAGGTGTCATTTTAACTTTTTGTTTTCCACACAAAGCATAGGCATACTTATAATTATACCCCAAAACACATTCTGTAATGCCTCCTGAGTATGGTAATACCATATACGTGAGACTTTTCCCACAGCCTAGCTGCATGTAGGGGCCCAAAATCCAAGGAGCACCTTCAGGCGTTCTATGCGCATAAATTAAAAAAATTTTGGCTACCCATCACATTTTTGGAGACCCGGAACACCAGGACAGTAGAGACTGTCCCCGGTGCGGCGGTAATCAGGGACACGGTAACTAGTGTGTCCGGTAATCAGAGACACGGTAACTAGTGTGTCCGGTAATCAGAGACACGGTAACTAGTGTGTCCGGTAATCAGAGACACGGTAACTAGTGTGTCCGGTAATCAGAGACACGGTAACTAGTGTGGCAGTGACTATCAACTGATCAACCATAGTGAAACTGTACTATTATGGGGTGGGGGGTGTAACGGCTACCCACTGGTAGTGAGGGGTATCGGCCGTTGGAGACGTCCTTTTCCCTGGCAAGCTGCGATATGCAGGTACCGCCGGTATATCCCATCGAACGCCCTTCCAAGAAACGAGACGTGCTACGTTTGAAGGGTCAAGCAGACTGACTTTATTTGGCATATTTCACCTGCTTATATCTGGTTACAACTGTTACAAGAACAATGACAGTTTCCGCCCTCCCCTTTTCCCAGTAGGGGGCTTCAACACAGACCCCCTGAAACAATGACATCTCCTTGAATTAATCACTTGGCCAGTTTCTAGACTCTTCGGCACCTCACCCCACTTAACATTTCCTGGCCAGGCACATAGAATTCAATTAACCTTTAAAACAATTATCACTCACACATAATCCCCATCAGCATACACCTCACAGGGGCGCTGTTTACCTGCACACAAAAGAGGGTTCATTAGCATTCCAGCAATGAAAGAGACTTGTCCAGTTAACCCTTTGAGCTCAGAATACAATGTGGTACCTTCACTTGTGACAAGCCATGCAGTTCCTTGTAGTCCCCCTGCACGAAGATTATAACTGTCTCGGCAGCATGCCTGTGTCCGTTACACTACTCCCCCTTTGTGGAACACTCCGGCAGACCCGGATTGATCCTTTTCGGATCAACTTGGGGATGTCCGGTCTGCTGTTAGGGTAAAAGTTCCGTTTGCCTGGACAGTCCGTCGGCCTTCCCATTGGCTTACCATGTCGGTAGCTGATGGTGACGGTGAAGAATAGAATTCAATTCTGGAACAGTCACTTGCTTTGCTCTCTCAATGGCTCCCAAAACCTGTTGCTGATGCTCTTGGGACAGATACGGCACCACCTGGATGCAAATCCCATTTAATCTTTTGACAATTTCCGCCTGTTTGTGCATTTCAATGTTCAAGCCACGGGACATCTCATAATACGTGACATAGTGTCGTTGCATCTCTGATTTCTCACTGGCCAACTTGTCACATTCCCATTTTAGACTGATATTGTGCCGGATCTACAGTACATGTCGGGGAAGGTAGTCTTACCCGGTTCTCAGCAGCAAGCGGGTTGATTCCAGCAACGCGGGTGGTCACGGGACAAGCAGCAGCAGGTGTAGGTAAATAAGCCGAAGTCAGAGGGCCAATGTCGTTGCCCAGCACCACCTCGGCAGGTAGGTTGTCCATGATACCAACTGTGGTCTTTCCTGACCCGGCTCCCCAGTCTAAGTGCACCCGGGTGGTGGGTACGTGAAATACAGCACCCCCTGCGACCCGGACGGCAACTGTGCGAGTGGACACGTTCTCTGGCTTTACCAGATGTTTTTGAATCAGAGTGATAGTAGTCCCGGAATCTCTTAAGCCTTGTGCTACTTGTCCATTCACTCGTACCTCCTGACGGTGATGCTGACGGTTATCCGGAGAGGCCGCTTGTATTGGGTCTGCCTCATACCAAATTCCCAGACATTCCTCAGGGCCCCCCTCGGTCTCCAGGCAGTGGGCCGCAGAGGGACGTGATGGAGTGACCTCTGTGTTAGGTTCTGTGCGTCTCCAATTGTTATTTGTAGCTCTCAAAGGGCAATAACGAGCAATATGTCCCGTGTCGCTGCAGTGATGGCACGTCACCCTAGGCGAATCCCGGGGGTAGTTGCTAGGCCCCTGAGGACGTGGTGGGACTGGAGCCCGAAACTGTGGGCGTGGGGTGACGGTTGGAGTACGCGGTTCTACCTTATGAGCCAGCCGTGTAGTACCCTGGCTTACTTTCCTTGTTTCCGCGTACTCATCTGCTAGCCGAGCCGCCTCGTTTAAGTTAGCGGGCCGGCGATCTCGTACCCAGTCTTGTATGTCTGCGGCCAGGTCTTGGAAGAAATGTTCCATTAGGAACAGCTGCAATACTTCCTCCCCGGTGTTGGCCTTGCACCCTTGGACCCAAAGCGATGCCACCCTTTGTAACTGGTTGGCCCATTCCATGTGGGAGTCCACAGCCATCTTCTTGGACTCCCGGAAGCGCCGGCGGTAGGCTTCTGGCGTTACGGCATATCGGGTTAGCAGCGCCTTTTTAACTTGCTGGTATTGTAAAATATCCTCTGGAGTGAGAGCCCGAAAGGCTTCATTGGCTTTGCCCGACAATTTCCCCGACAAAATAGTGACCCATTGGTCTGGTGGTACCTGGTGTAGTGAGCACTGCCTCTCAAAGTCCGCCAAATATCCATCGATTTCCTCCTCACTTTCTACAAAAGCTTTGAATGCAGTGAACGGTATTTTCTTTCCTGTAGCAGCAGGTGGGGGGGTAGGAACTGCAGGTGTAATGGGCTGTCTCGCTCTTACCAGTTCCAGTTCTTGTCCCCTCTTCGTTTGTATTTCTTCCCTTGCTTCCCGGAACAGCTGGTTGATTAGTTCCACGGACGTTTCTGGATACAAGGATAATCTCCGCTGTACAATCCCAGTAATTACATCTTCTTTGCTGACCGGTGCAAGGGGCTCCGTTCCTTCCATGGATCCATCCATTTCGTCCAGCTCCAGCAGGTCAGCTATCAGCTCCCTCCGTGGTCTGTTGCTGGCGCTCCTACCACGAATCTCCAATAGATCTTTCAGTGTGGATCTTTTCAGCCTGGCGTACTGCGACTCCATTCAGCACTTGCTCTTTGGATAAAAGGACCATCCCACTGCTACCAACCAATGTAACGGCTACCCACTGGTAGTGAGGGGTATCGGCCGTTGGAGACGTCCTTTTCCCTGGCAAGCTCCGATATGCAGGTACCGCCGGTATATCCCATCGAACGCCCTTCCAAGAAACGAGACGTGCTACGTTTGAAGGGTCAAGTAGACTGACTTTATTTGGCATATTTCACCTGCTTATATCTGGTTACAACTGTTACAAGAACAATGACAGTTTCCGCCCTCCCCTTTTCCCAGTAGGGGGCTTCAACACAGACCCCCTGAAACAATGACATCTCCTTGAATTAATCACTTGGCCAGTTTCTAGACTCTTCGGCACCTCACCCCACTTAACATTTCCTGGCCAGGCACATAGAATTCAATTAACCTTTAAAACAATTATCACTCACACATAATCCCCATCAGCATACACCTCACAGGGGGGCTGTTTACCTGCACACAAAAGAGGGTTCATTAGCATTCCAGCAATGAAAGAGACTTGTCCAGTTAACCCTTTGAGCTCAGAATACAATGTGGTACCTTCACTTGTGACAAGCCATGCAGTTCCTTGTAGTCCCCCTGCACGAAGATTATAACTGTCTCGGCAGCATGCCTGTGTCCGTTACAGGGGGTGATGAGGATTTTTTTTTTTTTTACACTGTGATTGTTTATTACAGTGATGATCACTGTAATAAACAATCAGTAAAAGACTGTTTCGTGAAACCTTATATACTACTGATATGCTGTGACTGGTCACCACTATCACATGGTACCATGTGATCGCTGTGACCAATCACAGAGCTCACACAGTAGTAAACAATGATATCATTGCTTACTACAGTTCATGTGCTCGCTGTGATTAGTCAGAGCGGTCAGATGATAACCAGGGCAACTCAAAGTGGTCCTGTACAATGATTGGTGTCCCTTGCTCTGATTATGATACTCATCATGTGCTTTTTCCTTTTTTGGATCATTTTTATTATTATTATAAGATTTCACATCAGCCTCTGGTGTGCTTGAGTTATGTTGTCCTTTATATGTGACATACAATTTCTCATACATTGTCACTGTCAATGCCTACTGTAATACTGTATTTGTTCTGGATGTGATGACTGTGTTCTGCCTTATTTTCTCTCTCTATATATATATATATATATATATATATATATATATATATATATATATATATATATATATATATATATATATATATATATATATATATATATTTGTAATCAGAGTCTTCGAGTAAGGGATGCAATAACCCTAATAACCAATGGCCTGGAGTGTGCCTTTGGCCTGCTGGTAGGTACGCCTGAAAGAGGGCATACCCTGAATAAGAAAAAGTACAATGAGAATATATGAAAGCTGAGGGAATGGGTGGGTGGGACCCAGAATCCAGACGGCGAACCCAGCCCTGACAGGGAGGGAGTCTTAAGTACCCTCAGACTCCTCCCACAAACTCAGGCTGGCCTACGGCCAGCCTTCTAACATTATATATATATATATATATATATATATATATATATATATATATATATATATCTAAACACCACTATCATTTCATGAAACCTTATATACTACTGTGATGCTGTGACTGGTCACAGCTATCAGATGGTACAGGACCACTGTCACTGACCATGGTACCATGTGTTCGCTGTGACCAATCACAGAGCTCAGACTGTAGTAAACAATATTATTGATTACTACAGGTCATGTGCTTGCTGTGATTGGTCAGAGCAATCACGATACCATAGCCAGTCACAGTGGTCCAGGACAATGATGGGTGATCGTCTGTGTCCGGTGAACACAGCGGGTCATTGATTGCGCCTGCTGCTCGCTCCAGAGATCGCACATTAGAGGACATACAAGTACATCCACCCACATCAGCGCTGCTCCCGTCCAGCTGGGAAGCGGTTATCCTCTATTGCTACCATTGTACCTTTTCCGGTGTGTAGAGAGTAGGGCTGCAACTAACGATTATTTTCATAATCGATTAGTTGGCCGATTATTGTTTCGATTAATCGAATAATCGGATAATAGCCTTAAAAAAAAAAAATATTGAATTTTTACATTTTTTTGGCCAATTTGTTGTTGGGCAGATTACAAAACACAAATTGCCGCAAAAACACATTACATGCTTTTCTGCAGCTTCTCCATTGAAGTATATTGAAACAAAGAAAAAAAATAGCACCATTTTGCATTAAAAAGTCCTTGCCCTTTCCAAATACGCAGCAGCTGAAAAAAAATCACGGATGTGAACGTGTCCCATAGGAAACCATGTAAATGAATTGTAGTGTGTTTCTGCAAAAAGCACCAAAAAACAGAGGTGTGACCCAGGCCTGAGATGTTTAGTAACATAATGGGGTTAAAAAAACAAAAATATGTACAAAAAGAGCAAATAATCGCTACTGTAAGGGGTTCATTTTTTTACTGTGGGACAGTGAAAGTAATAATTACAGTAGCGATTTGCTTTTTTGTACTATAAAGGGCTAATTTTAGTTTTTTTAACCCCATTAGGTTACTGGCCGATTAATCGATTATGAAAATTGTAATCGATTAATTTCATAATTGATTAGTTGTTTCGGCCCTAGTAGAGAGAGGTAGCGCCATCTACAGGCTAGAGAAGCCCCCAGCCCATTGCAATTCCCATGATTGTCTGTTATAGTGATCTCTCTCTCCCAGACATGTGCATCCACGGCGGTCTGGGAGCGCATTCGCTGGTTGTCACCGACAGCTCACTGTCACGGCTTTTGAGTTGGGGCCGGCTTCTGATCATGTGACTACTGTGAGAGCCAATCACAGTGGTCACAGGAAACCGCACCTTCTTCTGCCCTCTTAAAGGGTTGTTCCAGCCTTTTTTTAAGTTTAGTAAAAGTCAGCAGCTACAAAAAGTGTAGCTGCAGGCTTTTAATAAACAGACACTTACTTGCTCCACGCCTCAAGCGACGCGCCCCCCCCTCGCCGGCTGGCGTCTTCATTCCTAGTGTGGGCACCCGGCAGTGACAGCTTTCGACTTCACGGCTGGGCACCCACTGCGCATGCGGCACGGCGCCGTCCGATTGGACAGGCGCTTGCCTACAGGGAGGGGCTGCAATAAGGCGATTAAGCTAATCGCCTTACCAGCCCCTCAGCGGAAGGAGGAAGTGAGACAGAAAGTCCCACTCCTCCTGACCCCCCCCACTACCCCCCAAAAAAATTACATGCCAAATGTGGCATGTAAGGGGGTGAGGAGTGGATTAAGCGCAAGTTCCATTTTTAGGTGGAACTCCGCTTTAAAGAGGCATGTTAGGAGGTTAAAGCGGAACTAAACTCTCCGATCCCTTACAGCCAGGGAAGCCGCCATATTGGCCTCTGATCTGCATTTGCCATGGTGCTGCCCATGTGGATCAGTTCTGACTCCAACCATTTGATGGCCTGACAGTTCAGCTGAGAGCACAAGCAACTGTGGCAGTTATCATTCACAGCCTGCCTTGAATTTAAAGCGGAACGAAACCCTTCCATGTAGCTGTTTACCAAAACAGGCATGCCCGGAGTGATGGCGGTCTCAGTTGCTTGTGCTCTCAGCTAAACGGTCAAACCATCCAGTGGACGGTGTTATAAACAGATCACATGTGCAGCACCATGACAACCGCAGATCGCACAGAGGTAAAGATGGCGTCCTCCATGTCTGTGAAGGATAGGAGGGTTTCGCTGTGTTTGGGAATCTAGCAGCGAGCACAGGTGCGCCCGCCCAGTCCACAGCACAGGGAACCGAACCATACCAGTCACTGCAGAGGAGGGGGGGACATGGCAGGACATTACCATCCCCCTATTACAAAATGCCATCTGACTGGCTGCTTCTGGAGTCCCTGCACCTGGACAAGCATGCTGCCAGTGTTGTCCTCCCTCCTCAGTGCCACACTTCTTCCAGGTATAAGTAGTAAAGCCATTGGAATGACATGGAGGCCAGCAGACCACTCACTGCTTCCATCACAGCCTTCTCACACAGGTGTTCAGGAACACAAAGCCTGCGAGTGAGGAGACAGTACAGGGCTCAGACACTATACATGAGGCCATGCTGGGCGTTGTAGTCCCCCTACCTGCTCGCTGCGTATCCCTCTATCAGACCCGGTCCAGCATGTCACTAAATAGCGCCAAATCCTCTCTGCTCCGACCACGCCTCCTTCTGGGATTGTAGTCATGGCAGCAGTGACGTCATCAGCAGGCGCCGCGGGTCACATGATGGAGCGGTGACAGGTCATGTGATGGGATGTCAGTGTGTGTGAGCGAGACCAGGGGGTGATATGGTGGGTACTGCACGGCTGCTCTGACACAGGTAGGTGTCCCCAGTCTTTGTCAGGGGGGGTGAGGTGCACAGACGCTGGTAGGTGTCCCCACCTGCTATCTGGGGGGGTTCTGTGGTATAGGTAGATGTCCTCAGGCTCTGTCAGGGAGTAGGGTGTTCAGACCCAGGTAGGTGTCCCCCATTTCCTATCAGGGGGGTAGGGTGTTCAGACACAGGTAGGTGTCCCCAGTTTGCGTTGACTCAGGTAGGTGTCCACAGTTCCTATCAGGGGGGAGTAGGGTGCTCTGACACAGGTAGGTGTACCCAGTCTGTCAAGGGGGTAGCCTGCTTTGAGGTAGGTAGGCAGGCGTCCCTAGTTTGTGCAGACACAGGTAGGTGTCCCCAGTCTTTGTCAGGGGGGTGCACAGACACTGGTAGGTGTCCCCATTTCCTATCAGGGGGTAGGGTGTTCAGTCACAGGTAGGAGTCTCAAGTTTGCTCTGACCATAGGTAGGTGTCCTTGGGCTCTGTCAGGGGAGTAGAGTGCACAGACATTGGTAGGTGCTGTAGTATAAATAGGTGTCCCCATTTCCAATTGGGGGGGGTAGTGTGTTCAGACACAGGTAGGTGTCCTCAGTTTGCTGTGACACAGGTAGGTGTCCTCAGTTTGCTGTGACACAGGTAGGTGTCCTCAGTTTGCTGTGACACAGGTAGGTGTCCTCAGTTTGCTGTGACACAGGTAGGTGTCCTCAGTTTGCTGTGACACAGGTAGGTGTCCTCAGTTTGCTGTGACACAGGTAGGTGTCCTCAGTTTGCTGTGACACAGGTAGGTGTCCTCAGGCTTTGTCAGGGCAGTAGGGTGCACAGACACTTGTAGGTGCCTCCAGTTCCTCTCGGTGGGGTAGGGTGCTCTGACACAGGCAGGTGTTCCCAGCTCCTACCAGGGGGGTAGGGTATTTAGATCCAGGTAGGTGTCCCCAATTTGCGCTGACCCAGGTAGGTGTCCCCAATTTGTGCTGACCCAGGTAGGTGTCCCCATTTTGCGCTGACCCAGGTAGTTGTCCACAGTTCCTATCATGGTGGAGTAGGGTGCACTGACACAGGTAGGTCAGTCTGTCAGGGGGGTAGCCTGCTTCAAGGTAGTTGGGTGTCCCCAGTTTGTTCAGAAACGGGTAGGTGCCCCAAGTCTGTTGGGGTGGGGGGGAAGAGTGCTCTGATACAGGTAGGTGTCCCTGTATCTCTCAGGGAAGGGAAGGTGCTCAGAGACAGATGGGTGTAACGAGTCTGGTGGGGGGGGGGGGGTTAGGGTGCTCTGACTCGGGTAGGTGAAATTTCAGCTTCCGGCACTGCGTCGCTTTAACTGACAATTCCGCGGTCGTGCGACGTGGCTCCCAAACAAAATTGACCTCCTTTTTCCCCACAAATAGAGCTTTCTTTTGGTGGTATTTGATCACCTCTGCGGTTTTTATTTTTTGCGCTATAAACAAAAAAAAGAGCGACAATTTTGAAAAAAAAAAAAAAAATTTTTACTTGTTGCTATAATAAATATCCATTTTTTAAAAAAAAATAAAAATTCTCAGTTTAGGACGATACGTATTCTTCTACATATTTTTTGTAAAAAGTTATAGCGCCTACAATATAGGGGACAGAATTTATTTTTTTTTTATTTTTTTTTTACTAGTAATGGCGGCGATCTGCGATTTTTATTTTTTTATTTTTATTGGGACTGCGACATTATGGCGGACATATATCGGACACTTTTGACACATTTTTGGCACCATTCACATTTATATTGCGATCATTGCTATAAATATGCACTAATTACTGTATAAATGTGACTGGCAGGGAAGGGGTTAACACTAGGGGCTGAGGAAGGGGTTAAATGTGTCCCTGCATAGTGTTTCTAACTGTGGGGGAAGGGGGGTGACTGGGGGAGGTGACCGATCTGTGTCTCTATGTAAAGGGACACAGATCGGTCTCCTCTCTCCCTGACAGGATGTGGATCTGTGTGTTTACACACAAAGATTCACGTCCTTGTCTGTGTAACCGCCGATCGCGGGTAGACTGGCGGACATCGTGGCCACCAGGCACGCGCATCGGCATCTCAGTGATGCGTCGGGCACGCGCATGCCGCCGTCAGCGGCGCTCGCGCGCCCCCCAGTGTCTGGAGGCCGTATATAGACGGCCTCCTGGCAATTGGCAACCACACTGTGGCCGTATATAGTCGTACGGCCGGCAGCAAGTGGTTAAAGTGGAATTCCAGACTCTAATGCCCTGTACACACGATCGTTTCGTCTGATGAAAATGGACCGTTTTCATCGGACGAGCCGATCGTGTGTGTTCCCCATCGTTTTTTTTTTTTCCCCATCTGTGAAAAAAAATAGAACCTGTTTTAAAAATTTCTGATGGTTAAAAAAACGATAGAAAAAAACGATCGTCTGTGGGAAAATCCATTGGTCAAAAATCCACGCATTCTCAGAATCAAGTCGACGCATGCTCGGAAGCATTGAACTTCATTTTTCTCAGCACGTCGTTGTGTTTTACGTCACCGCGTCGGACGCGATCGGATTTTTAACCGATGGTGTGTAGGCAAGACTGATGAAAGTCAGCTTCATCGGATATCTGATGAAAAAATCCATTGCTCCGTTTTCATCGGATGAACCGATCGTGTGTACAGGGCATTAGAGGACTTTCACACTGCAGCGCCCTGACGTTACCCAGTTTTTTGGTGGTGTTTTGGCTGTGCTTTTTGGCCGCCAGTGGGGCTGTTTTTACCTTTTAAAAAAAAGTTTAAAAATCACAATTTGCGCTACTTTTCAGGCGCAATGGGCAGGGCATTTTGCGAGCGCTAAATACACCTTTGTGTCGTATAAAATACTTGACGCTTTGTACTGTGTAATTGTATTTTTTATTTATTTTTTTATTGTACAGGTCCACTTGTCATCATTCATCCTCCTCCCTGCTGCACCAGCTGAGCAATAATGCTGGACTTCCTGGCAGAAAACAACTTCTGCGGGCAGGCCGTCCTGCGGATCGTCTCCCGGGGCAACGCCATCATCGCTGAACTGCTGAGGTTGTCTGAGTTCGTCCCCCCGGTGTTCAGGTTGAAGGACAAGGCCGACCAACAGAAATATGGGGATATTATATTTGATTTCAGCTACTTCAAGGCAAGTCAAGTAGATGACAGCAATAAAACTCGGAGCAATACTATGAATTAATTACTTATTCATAGATAAAACATTTAACCACTTAAGACCCGGACCTTTATGCAGGTAAAGGACCTGGCCCATTTTTGCGATTCGGCACTGCGTCGCTTTAACTGACAATTGCGCGGTCGTGCGACGTGGCTCCCAAACAAAATTGGCGTCCTTTTTTTAGCACAAATAGAGCTTTCTTTTGTGGTATTTGATCACCTTTGCGGTTTTTATTTTTTGCGCTATAAACAAAAATAGAGCTACAATTGTGAAAAAAATTCAATATTTTTTACTTTTTGCTATAATAAATATTTTCCCTCAGTTTAGGCTGATACGTATTCTTCTACCTATTTTTGGTAAAAAAAATCGCTATAAGCGTTTATTAATTGGCTTGTGCAAAATTTATAGCGTTTACAAAATAGGGGATAGTTTTATGGCATTTTTATTAATAATTTTTTGTTTTGCTAGTAACGGCGGCGATCGGCAATTTTTATTTATTTTTTCTTTGTGACTGCGACATTATGGCGGACACTTTTGACACATTTTTGGGACTATTGTCATTTTCAAAAGTGCTATAATAAGGTAAAAAAAGGATTACTGTGAAATAGACAATGGCAGTGAAGGGGTTAAAAACTAGGGGGCGCTAAAGGGGTTAAGTGTGTCCTATTGTGTGTTTCTTACTGTAGGGGGGGCGGGGCTGGACGTGTGACGTCACTGATCGTCATTCCCTATAGCAGGGAACAGACGATCAGTGACAAGCCACAGAGAAGGTTTGTTTACACTCGCCTCTCCCTGTTTTTCAGCTCCTGAGACCCGATCACGGGACATCGGCGGCGATCGGGTCCGCGGGTGCCGCGGGCATCGTCACGGAGCTCGGGTCTAGGTCGCGACATATATATCGGCGTGAAAGGGGTTAAAGTGTTTTTAACCCTAAAAAAAAAAGATCCTGTTCCTAAAGCATGTTATACAGCACAGTGTTTGTGCCGTTAGTTGGCCCCTTCTATCACGTGCCTCCATCATCCGCTGCTATCTGCAGCTCTCCTCTGTCCCCATCACCCCCTCCCCTCCCTGCCTGTCCGCTCCTGTGTTATTGCCCACCCCTTACCTTCCTGCTGCTGAAATAACTTTGAAAATCTTATATAATCCTCTGTGTCTCGTTATACTAGGTTCTCCTGTCTCTGTGTTCATATAAAAAAAAATGCAGTTTATAGTTGCCTGTTTTCAGATCGACCTTCGTCACTGGCCGGCTCTCTCCTCCTCTCCTTATCCCGGCTGACGTCGGCAGGGGAATCTCGGCCCCGCTCGCTGTAACTGTCAGATGGGGAGAGCAAAGATGCGACGGGGCGCGCTCTGAATGGGTATAAACAGCATTTTATAAATGCAGACAGGAGAACCTAGCATAACAAGACACAGAGGATTATGTTAAGTTAGCAGAGTGGGTTAACAATCACTTTAAATGTTTTTATAAAAGAAAAAAAAATGTTCTGGATAGAGTGAGGAAAGGTCAGAATGCCTTTATTGCTGTCTGTCTTCCTCTGAATTCTTTAAATATATGTAAATAGATTGTGGCAGGATAGTGATTTGCATATAGCCCATAGTGGGGAACATGCTTGTTTCTTCATATAAACATCCCTAATGTCATTTGTGCCATGGTTATAGTTTTCTCCTTTTTACCCCAGCAGTAATGGTGTAATACATTTTTGATTGATTTATTTATTAATTATTTTTTTCACAGGGACCTGAGAATTTTGAGGGGAAACTGGAAGCCAAACTGGAACTTCAGGACCTGGATGAGGAGTTTCGAGAGAACAACATAGAAATCCTTACAAGATTCTATTTGGCCTTTGAGAGTGTTCATAAGTACATTTTGGATTTAAATAGGTACAGTATCAGTCTTTTGTCATTTTGTTATATTTTTGTTCGCAGCATTAAAGGAAAACTTTACCTTTTAGTGAAGTTGTTCTTTAAAAAATCCCGTCACTCCACTGAGAGCAGCCAGACTGGGGTTCCTTTCTGATTCAGCAAGCTTTCTTCTCACTAGGCAAAAACACAAACTCCTGCGCACGGGTGGATTGTCCAACAGTTAATCAATGTTCCGCATGGAAATTTCCACAAGTGTCAAAACTGGTAACAGTGGCCTTGCTGCCCTTCAGGGACGGGGAGCATCCTAGCAGAGAACAAAAAAAGAGAAAAAGAAAGGCGCACCAGCCTAGTATATTACCGTTGACAATTTATTAAATAGATATGATAAAATAAAACTACTCACAAAAAAAATGGTAATATACTAGGCTGGTGCGCCTTTCTTTTTCTTCTCACTAGGCCCTGGCCACCTACTGTTTATGTTTGTGTGAAGAATAAAGCGAGTAGGAAAGATTGCTGGTTTGGGAAACAAGGTAAGTACAGTGTGATTCAAAAAGAATGGTGTAAGTAAAGCTGATATATTTATAACACAACTGTATTAACCTGAAAAGACACAATCGCTGTCCAGATTTTACCTCTGCAGTACAAATATTCATTGTGAGCCCCGTTGGTGACATGGCAGATGTCGAGACGGTACTTCAATTCTGTCCGGACTCGTGCCAGCATGTCCTAGGATTAGGGATCGGCCAATATCGTTTTTTTCGTGCCGATACGATACCAACCGATATTTCGGTCACCTCTTCTGCTAATAGCTGATATTTTTTGCACTGTCATATATATATTTTTTTTTATCGCTGTTCTTGTTGTCACAAGGAATGTAAACATCCCTTGTGACAGTAATAGGCATGTGAGCGGTACTCATTATGGAAAGATTGTGGGTCTATAAGACCCCAAACCCCCTCCTCTAAAAAAACGTCAAAATCAGCTTTTTTAAATGCGTTATTTTTTAAACTGGCACCTTTTAAGATGCCAGTAACCTGGGAAGTGATGTCATGACATCATGTCACTTCCTGGTTACTAGATCCGAGACCCGAACGAAGCATCGGCTTTGTTTGGGTCTTCGGCCAGCCGGTGGATGTGCTGGCTGGTCGCTCGTGCCTCCCGGTGGGACAGGAGAGCCTGGGCAGCATTGGAAGGGGTGGGGGATATCCCCTTCCATTGCTTGTAATAACAGCTGAGCGGCTCTTGAGACACATTTGTTTTTTTTTACATTAAAAAAAGCCAACCGTCCACTCTAAAGAATGGTAACGGGGTGATGCAGCTGCAAGCGCCACCCTGGTAAATCGGTCAGTTTTTTTTGACCGATACTTCTAAAAAAAGTGAATTTTGGCCACCGATAATCAGTCGCTCCCTGCCTGGGCTATTGACTCCATTGCTTCTGTGATGCATCATCTGAGATCATTCAGATCCTGTGGCATGTGGGGGGACATACACCAACTCCTTGGTGTACACCCACCAAAAGAATTTGCAGAGTGTTAGGTCTGCTGATCACAGAGGCCAGAGTGACATTGGTGAATTGTCCTTTCCTGCACCGCTGTTCCAACATTCTGTTAGGGCAAACCTTGGCCCCCCAGATGTTTTGGAACCACATTTCCCATGATGCTCATGCAATCTGCAGTGTAGTTGAGCATCGTGGGAAATGTATTTCCAAAACATCTGGGGTGCCAAGGTTCGCCATCACTGTGTTGGGGTATTGGTGAACATCCAAGTGGACATGGAGAGGAGCGTCATCCTGCTGAGAAATTAGGTTGGCCAGCTGTTCCTCCATCTGTAGCATAAGCCATTCTGTAATCATACCCAAAAATTTGTAGGAAGAGTGACAACAATGGTAAATGGCAGTCATCTGTCGTGTCACCAACGGTGCTCATATCGAACGTTTGTAGTGCAGAGGTAAAACTTTTCATGTTGATACAGTTGTTAGGTTCTTTCCGCTTATAAATAAATCCGCATTACTTTTGCACCATTCTTTTTGACTCTCACTGTATTATGCCTGGGGGACTGCATTTTGGGAGGCCGTGGAACTAAAGTGGTTCTAAAGGCTGAAGGTTTTTTACCTTCATGTATTCTATTTATGAAGATTAAAAAAAACTTAAGTATTCAGCCCCCCCCCCCCCTGCAGTTCCCCCTAATACTTACCAGTAATTAATACAAAAAATAATACTGAGCTTGTGAAAGCTTCTTCAGTGTGAAGAAAAGCAGCACCACAAATGTGAGATATTACCACAAAAACAAGAAACAAATTAAAAGTGTGTTGCGCTAAAGTGTCTGATATTGAAAAAAGTACCAATGAATGGTCCAAAAACAAAAGTATTGGTTAAATGGCAAACTCTGTGATTCAATCCTGGATAAGATGCATCCAATCCCTTCACCAAGTGAACACATCACCACTGCAAGTTGGACTCTTACCGGAGAGCCTGGACCCTTTATTAAAAAGGGTTGAACAGACTTGATGTATATATCCCGGTCAGGATCAGTTCCAGAGTATCCAGGGGACTACACCCAAACAACAATCATGCAGCCAGATCCAAATAAAACCTAAAACGCTAGATAGGACCAAAAACGAGCTCCCCCCTTCGCGTAAGCCGCATCACGGTTGGCGAAAGGAGCCGAATGGCGAGTCGGCGCTATACTGCGCATCGCCGTTCGGCTCCTTTCACCAACCGTGACGCGGCTTACGCGACGGGGGGGGAGCTCGTTTTTGGTCAAAATGTCAATCACAGACATGTTAGGAACTCCCGCGGGACTCGCAACCTGGAAGCCACGGGTGAATAGCTGTACGAAGGTATGTACAGCATCAAAAAAAAAAACTAATAGCCTTAATCGTATTGTAATGTGGGGGGCCAGTGTAATAAGAAAACGTAGTTTTTAGGGTGAACCACCCCTTTAAGCTCATCCAGAGTGTTGGGTCTTGCGTCTCTCAACTTTCTCTTCCCAATATCCCACAGATTCTCTATGGGGTTCAGGTCAGGAGAGTTGGCAGGCCAATTGAGCACAGTAATACCATGGTCAGTAAACCATTTACCAGTGGTTTTGGCACTGTGAGCAGGTGCCAGGTCGTGCAGAAAAATGAAATCTTCATCTCCATAAAGCTTTTCAGCAGATGGAAGCATGAAGTGCTCCAAAATCTCCTGATGGCTAGCTGCATTCACCCTGCCCTTGATAAAACACAGTGGACCAACACCAGCAGCTGACATGGCACCCCAGACCATCACTGACTGTGGGTACTTGACACTGGACTTCAGGCATTTTGGCATTTCCCTCTCCCCAGTCTTCCTCCAGACTCTGGCACCTTGATTACCGAATGACATGCAAAATTTGCTTTCATCCGAAAAAAGTACTTTGGACCACTGAGCAACAGTCCAGTGTTGCTTCTCTGTAGCCCAGGTCAGGCGCTTCTGCCGCTGTTTCTGGTTCAAAAGTGGCTTGACCTGGGGAATGCGGCACCTGTAGCCCATTTCCTGCACACGCCTGTACACGGTGGCTCTGGATGTTTCTACTCCAGACTCAGTCCACTGCTTCCGCAGGTCCCCCAAGGTCTGGAATCGGTCCTTCTCCACAATCTTCCTCAGGGTCCGGTCACCTCTTCTCGTTGTGCAGCGTTTTCTGCCACACGTTTGGAGTAATGAACCAGGCTGGGAGTTTTTAAAAGCCTCAGGAATCTTTTGCAGGTTTTTAGAGTTAATTAGTTGATTCAGATGATTAGGTTAAGAGCTTGTTTAGAGAACCTTTTCATGAAATGCTATTTTTTTGAGATAGGAATTTTGGGTTTTCATGAGCTGTATGCCAAAATCATCAATATTAAAACAATAAAAAGGCTTGAACTACTTCAGTTGTGTGTAATGAATCTAAAATATATGAAAGTCTAATGTTTATCAATACATTACAGAAAATAATGAACTTTATCACAATACGCTAATTTTTTGAGAATGACCTGTGTGTATATGTATATGTGTGTGTGTATATATATATATATATATATATATATATATATATATATATATATATATATATATATATATATATATATATATATATATATATATATATATATATATATATATATATATATTGGGGTTGTCCCGATACTAGTATCGGTATCGGGACCGATTCCGAGTTTTTTTCGGCGGTACTGAGACGCCGATACCCCGCCCCGATACACAAATAGAATACTTGCCACCCCCCGTCCACCGCCGCAACCGAAGCCGCAAACCGCCGCCGCCGTTACGCCGCATCCCCGCTCCCGCCGACTCTGTAATACGGGCGGGAACATTACAGCTTTGAATCGCTGTAATGATTTGCGCATAGACACTCCCCCTTGCTCGGGTGAACTGTCCAATCCCGAGCAAGGGGGAGTGTCTATACGCAGCGCGGGGCCAATCATTACAGCGATTCAAAGCTGTAACGTTCCCGGCGTATTACACAGTCGGCGGCAGCGGGGATGCAGGTAAGTGGAACATGGCTGCATGGGGGGCAGACGATGGCTGCATGGGGGGCAGACGATGGCTGCATGGGGGGCAGACGATGGCTGCATGGGGGGCAGACGATGGCTGCATGGGGGGAGACATGGGGGGAGACATGGCTGGATGGGGGGAGACATGGGGGGAGACATGGCTGGATGGGGGGAGACATGGCTGGATGGGGGGAGACATGACTGCATGGGGGGAGACATGACTGCATGGGGGGGAGACATGGCTGGATGGGGGAGACATGGCTGGATGGGGGGAAGACATGGCTGGATGGGGGGGATACATGGCTGGATGGGGGGGAGACATGGCTGGATGGGGGGGGGAGACATGGCTGGATGGGGGGGGGGGGGAGACATGGCTGGATGGGGGGGGGGGACATGGCTGGATGGGGGGGGGGGGACATGGCTGGATGGGGGGGGGGGACATGGCTGGATGGGGGGGGGGACATGGCTGGATGGGGGGGGGGGACATGGCTGGATGGGGGGGGGGGACATGGCTGGATGGGGGGGGGGACATGGCTGCATCTGTGGGGGGACATGGCTGCATTTGGGGACACATTTAAAAAAAGTATCGGTATTCGGTATCGGCGACTACTTGAAAAAAAGTATCGGTACTTGTACTCAGTCCTAAAAAAGTGGTATCGGGACAACCATAATATATAATATAATATATATATATATATATATATATATATATATATATATATAATATATATATATATATATATATATATATATATATATATATATATATATATATATATATATATATATATATATATATATATATATATATATATATATATATATATATATAGCAAATCACCATGTTTGTTTTAACCCCCTTCCTAGCACATACTAGTTTTTCCCTCTGCTCCGCTACTTCTGTTTATAGAGAAGCACTTGACTCGCTCCATGTGACAGTTCAAGGACGATCGCCATGCACCATTTCTTATCTTCTTTCTATTATTAGGAAATTGTATGTCCGTTACCTAAAATGTAGTGTTTTTTTTATTTGTAAGTAAATATATATACTTGTTTCAGGTATTTGGATGACCTTAATGAAGGAATTTATATCCAGCAAACTCTAGAAACTGTCCTTCTCAATGAAGATGGGAAGCAACTCTTGGTGAGTAAATAGAGATCCCTTTTTATAGCAGACTTAGGTTATAACATGTTGAATTCTGTGCTATGAGTTGATTTTTAGATATCTTATTACATTAACCACTTCCCGCCCAAGGACGTCATATGACGTCCTGGACTTTCAGTGGGGATATCTGAAAGATGCCTGGAGCTACAGGCATCATTCAGATATCCATCTCTTCAGCCGGCGAATCCCTGCACCATAAGAACGATCATAGCGGCGGTTCCGCCGCTTGATCGTTCTTATAGGCGGCGGGAGGGGACGCCCCGCCATCCGGTGCTTCTCCGGGCTCTCCTTTGCCATCGGAGACCTGGAGAAACGATCCGCCGGCGTCCGATGGAAACCATAGAGTAGACTGGTGACCAGATGGTCACCAGTCATCTCTATGATCGTCCGAGGCCCGGGCGCGATGTTATGACGTCACGCCCGGGTCCCGGAATGTAAACACAGCCTCAATCGCGGCTGAAAGCATTAGATCGGTGAATTTTTTTTTCACGATCTAATGCTTTCCAGCCTGGAGGAGAGATGTGGGGTCTTATTGACCCTGCATCTCTCCATAAAGAGTACCTGTCGCAAACATTCCTATTACAAGGGATGTTTACATTCCTTGTAATAGGAATAAAAGTGATCAAAAAAATAAAATGACAAAAAAAGTGTGAAAATAAAAGAAATCGAGTAAAATAAAAAATAAAATAATAAAACACATTTTTTTAAACGCCCCTATGCCCGGTAGCTCGCGTTTAGAAGCGAACACACACGTAAGTCCCGCCCACATATGTAAACGCCGTTCAAAATGCACATGTGAGGTATCGCCGCGTGCGTTAGAGTGCCAGCAACAATTCTAGCACTATACCTACTCTGTAACTCTAAATTTGTAACTTGTAAAAAAAAAAATAAGCGACGCCTATGGAGATTTTTAAGTACTGACGTTTGGCGCCATTCCATGAGTGTGCGCAATTTTAAAGCGTGACATGTTAGGTATCTATTTACTCGGCGTAACTTCATCTTTTTTAACATTATACAAAAAAATTGGGCTAACTTTACTGTTTTGTTATTTTTTAATTCACAAAACTGTTTTTTTCCCAAAAAAAAGGCGTTTGAAAAATGATTGCGCAAATACTGTGCGAGATAAAAAGTTGCAATGGCCGGCATTTTATTCCCTAGGGTGTCTGCTAAAAAAACATATATAGTGTTTGGGGGTTCTGAGTAATTTTCTAACAAAAAAAATATGATTTATGCATGTAGGAGAGAAGTGCCAAAATAGGCCCGGTATGGAAGTGGTTAATTTGCTTAAAGCGGAGTTCCACCCAGGAAAACAACATTTGGCCAAAAGTCCTAAAAAAATAAAATTAAAAAAAAAAGTGAAAAAAAATAAAATTTATACTCACCCGAAATACCTGTTGCTATGCGGAAGTCCGTAATCTGCCTCTTCGGCACCGCGGTGTGTTTTCTTCTTCTTCTCCTTCTCCTAGTGAATGGGGCGCGCTGCTTTCTGGGAACTGTGTGTGTTCTCAGAGAGCAGCCGCCCATTCACAAGCCGGCACGAGACTCACACAGGCGTAGTAGGAAATGGGCAGTGAAGCCGTAAGGCTTCACAGCCTGTTTCCCCTAGTGTGAATGGCGGCGCGGGACATGCATCAGTCGTGGGATCGGCATCGGGGGGGCCATCAGCGCGGGCAAGTAGGACAAGGTAAGTGTCCTTATTAAAAGTTAGTAGCTACTGACTTTTAAAAAAAAAAAATTGCGGGTGGAATCCGCTTTAATTTAGTTGCACTACTTAATGCTAACTTGATTACAAATAAAAAAAGAAAAGCTCTTCAACAAAACTAATATAGCTATACAGATGATTGCTACATCTTGGAAGACACAAGCGCTTTGCTTTCTTGCAACCAGACACGATTTCGCAAGCCATGATTCATGCAAAAATTGAGACTACCCTCAGTTATGTCAAAATATGGCAGCCGGGGGTGGACAAGCTCTTGCCCCTTAACGTTGATGAAACCCTACTGGAACTATGAAAGGGTGTGCCATCTGATCTCAAACCTGTTCTGGATGGTCCCTCTGCCCGGTCGACCCGTATGACTGACCCCCCCCCCCCCCATTCATCCTACACCTTCTCTTTCACACTTCCTCTCCTGCCTCCGCCCAGGTCTTGAATACACTAGCTATTATTCTGAGGCTCATTAAGTTATAACCCCCTTAAAGCTGACATAGACGGTTCGAGTCTCAGCCGGTTCAGAATGGACCAGCCGAGATTCAAGCCATGTATGGGCAAGCTGAATGTACCCAAGTTGACCGATCAATCAGCTTGGGTACAAAAGCCTGTCAGATTTTACATGCGGCTATTGCTAGTGACTATTATAGTCACTAGCAGTAATTACTGCGTTCTCCTTAGATGGAGCGATTTTCTTTCCTGCAACCTCAACCACAGATTGCCTGAAAGTGAATCGCTCACATACCCAATCAGCGTAGTCAGTGTTTATGGGGGATATCCCTCCTGTGGAGCCATTGTGTTCTCCAGGTGGGTGGGGAGGAAACGCAATGGCTCCACAGGAGGGATACTCTTGTCAAAATTGAATATGGTTTATTTTCTTTTTTTTGCAACCCATGGTTGTGGTTGCAGGAAATCGCTCCATCTATGGCTGGCTTTAGACCTTTTTGACTGCAATGCCATAACCATACAGTGGATATACTGTTGAGAGATTGGCTACACTGATTTCGAATCTTGATGTTGAAGTGTTACTAAACCCAGTAATATGAAAATAGTTCAACATTTCCTGTTTTCTTTTTCCATTCAACCCAGCAGGATGATTGAACAATAACTTGCAGACTGGCGTTTTAACACATCTGATGTTAGTGTGGCAGTCTCCCTTGTCATATTGTGTTCTGACAGGGGGACTCGAGCCCCCCGCATCGGCTGCGAGATCAGATACAGTATTTTTCCAGCATCATGCTTGTTCGACAAAAGTAGGTTGAGAGACCGGCTGCTGTCAGACAAGGCACTGTACACACTCGTCCGTTTTCTGTCATTTTTTCGCCTGTGTGTACCTGGCATAGACCCCTTTCACACTGGGGAGTTTTTCGGGGGGTTTTCAGGCGCTTTGGCGTTAAAAAAAGCCTGTAAAGCGCCTGAAAGAATCCTCATCTGCAATCCTAATGTGAAAGCCCGAGAGCTTTCAGAGCCCTTTTTTACACTGCCAGCACCCAAAAAACGCTGGTAAAGCCCTGCTAAGACCCCTTTCACACTGGGGCATTTTTCAGGCTCTTTGGCGGTAAAAAAAGCTCCCTCAATGGAAAGGAGTGGTTTAGGAGCAGTGTATTCACTGCTCCTAAAGCGCTGCAAAGAAGCTGCTTGCAGGACTTTTTTTTACACCCTGCCAGCGCAGCGGCTCAGTGTGAAAGCACTCGGGCTGGAATTGCAGATGCAGCTTCTTTCAGGCGCTTTACAGGTGCATTTTTTAACGCTAAGGCGCCGGAAAAACGCCCCAGTGTGAAAGGGGTCTTAAAGAGGAACTGCAGTCTGCTGACATAATTTTGTAATAAAAACATCTTTGCCATTCTGAAGCTTCCCTCCAACCACTTTGCATATTTATTTTATATATACTGTGATTCTGTACTTGTCAAATATGCTGCAGAAATCTCCCTCCACTGAGTCTGGCTGCAGCCATTTTAACTGTGGGCAGCTGAAGCCTGTTCACTTCCTGGGTTTACACAGAGGCACACCTCCAGCTCTCATTGGCCTTCTTATAACTCATCTCCCCCTCCCTTCCTGGTAAACTCTTACGAAAGTGAGAGAGAGAGCTGTGTATGATGTCATAAACCTAGGCTTTTTACCAGACAAGAAACAGGAAGTGGGCTGTATAAGGTATTTACTGGCAGAAAAAAAATGTTTTACTATCCAAAGTTAAAACAACAACAAGGGCAGAAGATTTATTAGATGGAAAGTTAAAAAAAATTTTTACTGAGCCCAGGTTCACATTGGGCTGCGGGAATGAAGCCGTGCAAGTTCAGCTGAACCCGCACGATTTCACTCCCGCCTGTCAGTCACGATTTCAGCCGCGATTACAGAGACATCTGTGCAGGTTTCTGCACAGATGTCAATGTAAATTGTGGCCCGAAATTGCAAAAAGTAGTACAGAAACTACTTTTTGAAATGGTGCCTCGCCGATTAGGACGACGATGCCATTTCCGGCAAATGCCGCCGATTTGACATGTCAAATCATACCAGTGTGAACCAGGGCTAAAGGTCTGTTTTTTCACCTGCAGTGTGCGCTTCTTTTAGTTGGCCGTTCAACTCCTTATCCTGGTAGATCCCAACGGCCAACTGAAGGAGTTCATAGCAGTCTGACAACACTAATGCTAATTGTGAGACCGCACCTTGGTGTAGTCGGCCCACAACAGTAAGTACCGTTACTGCAGGATTTCCAGGTAATAAACTTTGCAACATATTCATAAACATTTGCTTAGGAATAATTTTAAAAATATTGCTAAACATACTAAATAGATTTTGGGTTTACATACACTTTAATGTTCAATAACAGTGTGGTTTAAATATTTTAAACTGTGCAGTAATATGTACATGGGACAACTATATACATTACACGGCCCTGCTTGGTTGTAAGAATTATTTTACGTTTTATTTATTGTTTTTATAAAAAGAAAATGGGTTTTACCTGCCTGCTCTATGCAATGGTCTTGCGCAGAGCGGTCTCTTCCTCTTGTGGAGTTCTCCATTGGCGCTATCTGCTGCTCCTCTCCTACAAGTGTCTGCTGAGGGGGCACCCATGCAGTCTACATGCATAGACGCACACCATGCAGCTCGCCCCCCCCCCCCCCCCCCCCCCACAAACACACCTCACATAATTTCACAGACCGCAGAGAAGCCTATGGCTCTTGTTGCCCCCAGAGTTTTCTGTGAGGAAAAGATTGGATGAGTCGGGTAAGTGTTTAGGGGCAGAGAGTAGGGAAATGGGCAGTGGAGCCTTTTTAACTCTCTGAAATTGATCTATCTGCTTTCTGATGCATAGTGTGAAGCGTTGTACCTGTATGGGGTGATGCTGCTGGTAATCGATCAGAAGATTGAAGGAGAGGTGCGGGAGAGGATGCTGGTGTCTTACTACAGATACAGGTAAGTCTTCATCTGCCTCGTGTATATTTTCAGTCTCATTTTGCCACATTCTGTCTCTGGTATTGGACTCTTTACTCTGCCGCAATATCTAGCGCCTCAGTTAACTCTGTAAAGACTTGAGCTTTGTATCCTCTATCCCACAGGTATCAAACTAGCGGCCCTCCAGCTGTTGCGGAACTACGAGTCCCATTAGGCATTGCAAGACTGACCATTACAAGCATTACTTCCACAGGCAGAGGCATGATGGGAATTGTAGTTCCGCAACAGCTGGGGGGCTACCGGTTTGACACCCCTGCTCTATCCCAAACAACAGCATGTCATTTATTCAAGTGTAGTGATGGACACCCCTTCTAGACAGCATAGCCAGGTCTGTGACCTCACATTTTTCAGCACTGAGATGAAGTAATGCAGTAATACAGGTCACTGAGTCGCCCCAGTATGCTGATTGGACAATGAAATTGCAGCAACACCTTGATGAAGAAATTACTTTGCTGTCTCTTATGAGCAAGCCGCCAGTATTGGATAGACGGCACTATGCTATTCAGAATCTCAGGATTACGTCATTTATATGTGCAATTTCAGGCTGTAACTGTGTGATTAGTTTGGTGAATGACTCTGTTTATGTGTATTCAGTGCTGCCAGATCTTCTGTGGACTCGAATATGGACGATATATGTAAGCTTCTGCGTAGTACTGGCTACTCCAGCCAGCCAGGATCCAAACGCCCCCCAAATTATCCTGAAAGCTACTTCAGTCGGGTGCCCATTAGTGACACGTTCATCAGCATGGTGATCGGCAGACTGAGATCTGATGATATTTATAATCAGGTAAGGGAACACCTTGGGTCCAATATATATGAGAGAGAGATCACACATTGGGCTTCATGTACACAGGACGTTTTGCAACCTCTCCTGAATGATTTAACTTGACGGATAGTAACCAACATTTAAAAATATCAGTTTTGCAACGTTTACATGCAGTATCACTGCTCCTAACCACGCTGTGATAGACAGAATGCAGGTCTAATGCTGAGATGTGTTCTGTCTATCACAGCGTGGGGTTAGGAGGAGACGGGGCTGTGTGCGAGCAGAGCAGTTTCAGCATAAGGGTGGTGAGTTGCTTTCCTTTCTAGCAGAACATGTGTGCACTGTGCAGCCATCCGTTCTCCCCTCTCCCCCCACATACCTCCCTCAGATCGCTCTATCTTCGGGACTCTGTCCCCCCCTCCTCCCCCCGGCTGCTGAGTCTGGCTCCTGTCCCTGCCGCAAATGCACTCCTGTTTTTGGAGGTAACAGGGTTAATAAAGAGAACCTGTCACCGCCAATTGCTATCACACAGGGAATTGTTTTCTCCTGTGTGATAGCAATAAAGTTAAGTGTAAAAAAAAAATAACAAATAATAATTAAATTAATAAAAAAAGTAATTAAAATGTAAAGAATAAGAAAAATAATATTAAAAATAAGAAAATTATAGAAAAAAAAAAAAAAGTAAAACGACAAGCTACAAAAAAAAAAGGTTATAAAGTAATAAAAAAAAGAAACAAGAGGCGGCAATTGGGAGACAGTGATGGGATGCTCCATACATTATTTAAATCCGACTGTACTGTTTTAACATACAATTATAAAAAAAAAAAAAGAAAAGTAATTTTCGGTTTCACCCTGACATTTTTTTTTTTTTTTGTTTCGGTTCTGAAATTTCTGTTTCGGTGCACCTCTAATATATATATGTGTATGTGTGTGTATATGTATGTATATGTGTGTGTATGTATATGTATATGTGTGTGTGTGTATATATATATATATAATATATATATAAAATTAAATGGTCAAATAATATGAATAACGTCTGTAAACTGAACGCGAGTTACCGCGTTTATAAGCTGTTACATGCATTTTGGCATTTTAAATCCCTCTGTGCGAGATCTGCTTTATCCGTAAAGATGAGCTTCTCTTATTTTCTCCTTTTTTTTGTCTGTTTAAATATAACATTCAGAGCGTTTTTATTATAGCTGTTCAATACAAAAAAAAATACTTGTTGATCCTGCCAGAAATCCAGCTCTTTCCTGTGCGTGCTGCAGAAGTACATAACGTCTCCCCCTGTGCTATGTAGGCATACTGTAGTCCTAGTACTCTTCTTGTTTTAGGATTATGATGCTGCTTTTCCATAGATACAATATGGTAAGTGAGCGTTGTCTAAGCCAGTGTTTCTCAACTCCAGTCCTCAAGGCGCACCAACAGATCATGTTTCAGGATTTCCCTCAAATGAAACGGCTGTGGTAATTACTAAGGGCTCTTTCACGCGGGCGGCCCATTCAGGTCCGCCTGCCAGTTTTTTATGCGGACCTGAACGGGCGCTCCGTGCTCCTCCTATGGAGCTACGGATGTCAGTGGTGACATGCCCGCTGACATCCGACCCGCTCCGATCCGACAAAGTGTGACGGAGGAAAAACCTACTTTTTCCATCCGTCTATCGGATTGGGTGAACACGGACAGACGGTCCGTGTTCATCCGATCCCCCCCATAGGGGAGAGCGGAGAAAAGACAGGACGATCCCTGCACAGTGTGAGGGGACCCCCCTGTCATCCGCCAGCTCAGCGGGCATCAATGGAGTGATCCCCGCTAAGCAAGCAGAGGTTCACGGGGCGGATCATTACTGATCCGCCCCATGTGAAAAGGGCCTTAGGCAGTGAAACTGTGCGAGATGATGGAAAGCTTGAAAACGTGACCTGTTGGGGAGCCTTGAGGTCAGGAGTTGAGAAACACTGGTCTAAGCAGCCACCATATCTATAAACTGGTAATCTGCAATATATAACATTTTATATAATGTTCTAGGTTTAGATAGTTTAAATATTGTTTATTACCCAATGTTGTTAGAATGTCTTGGCATTTTTTGCTCCTGGGCTGTAGGTGATGGAAGACCCCATTGCAAGTCTCGGTTTTCTTTGAACAGCCTGACGAGTTCCTTCCTACCTTGTCATGCAGTGACTCCTGTGTTTTCTTTTAGGTCTCAGCCTATCCATTGCCTGAACACCGCAGTACTGCACTCGCCACTCAGGCTGCAATCCTGTACGTCATCCTGTTCTTCCACCCGTCAACCCTGCTCACCCATCAAGCCAAGATGAGGGAAATAGTGGACAAATATTTTCCTGATAACTGGGTAAGTTGGAGTCTAAGTATCTGAATACTCTGTATTTTATTTATTTTTTTCTTTCTTGAGAGCTAGATGATATTATATACATAGTTACATAGTAGGTGAGATTGAAAAAAGACACAAGTCCATCAAGTGCAACCTATGTGTGTGATTATATGTCAGTATTGCATTGTATATCCCTGTATGTTTTGGTTGTTCAGGTGCTTATCTAATAGTTTATTGAAACCATTGATAACCCCGCTGATACCACTGCCTATGGAAAGGGAATTCACACAGAACCCCACTTCCCACCCCTGACCATTCTGAGTACTCCCCATTTATCACCACCCTCTGAACTCGCCCTTGTAGCCAGTTCTCAATCCATGTACTCACCCTATGGTCCATCCCAGCGGACCTTACTTTGTACAATAAACATTTATGGGGAACTGTGTCAAATGCTTTTTGCAAAATCCAGATACACCACGTCTACGGGCCTTCCTTTATCTAGATGGCAACTCGCCTCCTCCTAGAAGGTTAATAGATTGGTTTGGCAAGAACGATTCTTCATGAATACCATGTTGATTACTGCTAATGATACCGTTTACATTACTAAAATCTTGTATATGTAGCACTACCTCGAAGGAGCTGCTGGTTTGTTTTGGGCGGCATGTTGGCTCTATTTCCTCGCCGTCTAGGGTATCAGACGAGAGTTGAGAAAAAGTTAAATGTCCACACTTTTTAGACTTCTTTTTCTTTGCTTTATTTGCCGAACTTGGTAAAAGAATAAAATAAGTAGTTGAAGAGGTGGAAGGGTAATAGGTTCAGGTGTATAACTTCTGTTTGGAAACACTCCTGCTTCCAGCTCTAGTTGCCACTCTAGCCAGTCGGGTATTGTGCACCCGGATAGGCCTCTCTCACTAGCATAGCAGCCAGGGTGTCACACGGAAACTTGGTAAAGTCTCTGCCACAGACCTTCCCAAGATGGAGGTAAATTCGGTCCAAAATCCTCGCAGCACAGGATTAAGCACTTGGATCTCTCCTGAATAACTTCTTGTGAACTTGTAACTGACAGATGACCATCATTCAGACCTTTAGTAATGGTGCGTCCTTTGATGAAGTTCCAGGCCTCTCTTGAGATTATCAGCCTCGTGCTCGGTGCTCTCCAAGAGAGGTTCTTCATAGGGTGGCTTCCTCCCTCAGGACGGACAGCACAGGACCACTCTGCAAGCGTAGACCCAGTCTGACTACCGGGCGTACTCAGTAGTTCACAACCCTGGACCAACGTGGTCCCGGAGCCAGGAACACTTGAACACGCACCCCTGGCCAGGAGTGCCACACATGGTGGTGGTGGTGGGACGACAGACCCAGGATCGGCGACGACGACCCCGGGCTAATGACGTCTGTCCCTTAAAGAGGGGGTTCACCCTAAAAAAAAAATTTTTTTTTCTCTTTCTAGCATTAAATCAAGCATAGTAGCGCGAGCTACAGTATGCCTTTATTTTATTTTTTGGCCCCGTACTCACAGTTTAATCCCGTAGTGAAGTTTCAGACTCCACTCGGGGAATGGGCGTTCCTATGCATAGGGAAGATGATTGACGGCCGGCTATGGCGCGTCACGCTTCTCCGGAAATAGTCAAAATAGGACTTGGCTCTTCACGGCGCCTGCGCCTAGTCTGTGCGCAGGCGCCGTGAAGAGCCGAGACCTACTCCGGCTATTTTCGGGAAGCGTGACACGCCATAGCCGGCCGTCAATCATCTTCCCTCTCCATAGGAACGCCCATTCCCCGCGGGGAGTCTGAAACTTCACTATGGCATTAAACTGCGAGTATGGCGCCAAAAAAAATAAATAAAAGCATACTGTAGCTCGCGCTACTATGCTTGATTTAATGGTAGATTGTTGTTATTAAGGGTGAACCACTGCTTTAAATACTCTTCTGATTGGCTGCCGAAGGGGAGCACCCAAAACACCTTGACCTGACTGCTGCTACCCTTGGCCTGGGATGGTAACGGCACCCCAGACAACAATAGTGGTCACTCACAGTACAGCCATGGCTGGAACAAATTTAGTGAAGAATCATACAGTCTGAGTCAACTAACTCTCAGACTACCCTCTAAATTTAAAGCGGCGCCGGCTAGAAAGTAGCAGGCCGCTATATATATATATATGTGTGTGTGTGTGTGTGTGTGTGTGTGTTTTTTATTTATATATATATATATATATATATTGGACAATCTCAATCCAGGAAATGAGGCAGGCTCTTTCTGATCTGCTGTAGCTTTTAATGCATGCTGTCAGAAGCTCAGTGTGCAGTGAAATCAGAGTAAGCTTTTTCAATACAATAGATGAGCCTGTACTACTGTGTTAGACTGAAGGTAACACTGGAGTTTAACTTTAATGTTTTGGAACTCCAATCAGATTCTTAGTGTGACCAAATACAGATTGTCAATCCTTTAGCAGGCTCAACGGGAAAGGCTATAAATTCTTAATAATGATAATATTATACAGGATTTATATAGTGCCAACAGTTTGCACAGCGCTCAACAATATGAGGACAGACAGTTACAATACAATAAAATACAAGCCGGTTAAGAAGGTCCTTTAAAGTGACCCTAAAATATCTTTGTTATTTAAAAAAAAAAAAAAAACATGTCATACTTACCTCCACTGTGCAGTTTGTTTTGCACAGAGTGGCCCCGAACTTCCTCTTCTGGGGTCCCTTGGCGGCTCTCGCGGCTCCTCCCCACATTAGATAACCCCTTTTAGAGAAGAGCTCTCCCAAGGGGGTTACCTTGCGAGCGCACTCCTCTGTCATACATTTGACGTCCATAGACGCAGAGTGTATGCCTCGGCCCCGCCCCACGGCACCCGCATCATTGGATTTGATTGACAGCAGCGGGAACCAATGGCTGCGCTGCTATCAATTTATCCAATCATGGCCGGGACTCCGTGGAGAGGAGGACGGCGGGGACACGCCGAGCAGATGAACAGGCTCAGGTAAGTAAAACCGGGGGGCTGGGGGCCGGTCACAGTCAGGTGTTTTTTCACCTTAATGCATAGGATGCATCAAGGTGAAAAAACATGAACCTTTACAACCCCTTTAAGAGCTTACAATCTAATAGGGCGTGAGGTAAGTGGTACAAAAGGTTATAATGAGGGGGGGAATGAGCTGATGGAAGTAAAAAAAGTTCAGTTGGTGTGATAGGCTTCCCTGAAGAGAAGTCTTTTTAAGGATTGCCTAAAGGCAGCTAGAGTAGGAGATAGCCTGACAGACTGAGTTAGAGAGTTCCAGAGGATGGGAGAGGCTCTGGAGAAGTCCTAGAGACAAGCATGGGAGGAGGAGACGAGGGAACTTGAGAGTAGGAGGTCTTAAGAGGAGCTGAGAGAACGGTTTGAGGGATATATGGACAAAAGATTGGTGTTGTAGCTGGGGGCAGAGTTGTGAATGGCTTTGTATGTTGTTGTTAGTATTTTCAACTTAAAGGGGTTGTAAAGGAAAACATTTTTTTCCCTAAATAGCTTCCTTTACCTTAGTGCAGTCCTCCTTCACTTACCTCATCCTTCCATTTTGCTTTTAAATGTCCTTATTTCTTCTGAGAAATCCTCACTTCCTGTTCTTCTGTCTGTAACCCCACACAGTAATGCAAGGCTTTCTCCCTGGTGTGGAGAAAGCCTCTTGAGGGGGCGAGCAGGAGTGTCAGGACGCCCACTAACACACAGCTCATTTCTCTATCTGCAAAGTAGAGAGTGTCCTGACTTGCCTGCTCGCCCCCTCCCCCCTCAAGAGGCTTTCTACACACCAGGGAGAAAGCCTCGCATTACGGTGTGGAGTTACAGACAGAAGAACAGGAAGTGAGGATTTCTCAGAAGAAATAAGGACATTTAAAAGCAAAATGGAAGGATGAGGTAAGAGAAGGAGGACTGCACTAAGGTATAGGAAGCTATTTAGGGGGGGGGGGATATCCTTTACAACCCCTTTAATTGGCTGGGCAATAAATTATATTTGATGTTGGGAAGAATGTGAGGAGCTTTTGGTCACATTTTCAGTTTCAGTCCAATTTCAGCTCCACTTTCAATCTGTGTTTCCTTTTTTCAACACCTTCTAACATGTCTTTGCACAGGTCATCAGTATTTATATGGGGATCACCATCAATCTAATGGAGGCATGGGAGCCGTACAAGGCTGCAAAGACTGCTCTGAACTACACCTTGGATCTGCCGAATATCAAAGAGCAGGTAGGACTGCAGGAGGGGTTTTCAAGGTTCAAATGTATCTATACCTTCCTGTGAGCTAGACTAAAAGCCTTTAGAGCCTGTTCAGTTTGAAAGGGTTAAAATGCTTTATTTTTCTTGTGCTTTTGTCCATTCAAAAACGTACATTTTAACCACTTGCCGCACGCAGATATACGTCTGCAGCATGGCACGGGCAGGCAGAAGGATGTGTATATATACATCCCCTTTAAGAAGCGGTTGTTTCGTGCGCGCGTGCAACATCTCCCCGTTCTGCCTAGCTGACAATGTCACCGATCGTGTTCCCTGTCATCGGGAACACGATCAGTGACGTGTCACAGCAAGCCACGCCCGCCTACAGTTAAAAATCACGCCTTAGGGAACACTTAACCCCTACATCGCCACCTAGTGGTTAACCCCTTCACTGACATTTTCACAGTAATCCGTGCATTTTTCTAGCACTGATCGCTGTGAAAATGACAATGGTCCCAAAAATGTGTCAAAAGTGTCCGCCATAATGTCGCAGTCACGATAAAAATCACTGATCGCCGCCATTACTAGTAAAAAAAAAAATATTAATGAAAATGCTATAAAACTATCCCCTGTTTTGTATACACTATAACTTTTACACAAAATTATCAATAAACGCTTACTGCGATTATTTTTGGTAAAAAAAAAAAAAAATGTAGAAGAATACGTATCGACCTAAACTGAGGAAAATACTTTTTTGTTTTTGTTTTTGTTTTTTTATATATTTTTGGGGGATATTTATTATAGCGAAAAGTAAAAAATATTGAATTTATTTTCAAAATTGTCGCTCTATTTTTGTTTATAGCGCAAAAATTAAAAACCGCAGAGGTGATTAAATACCACCAAAAGAAAGCTCTATTTGTGGGGTAAAAAGGACACCAATTTTGTTTGGGAGCCACGTCGCACGACCGCGCAATTGTCAGTTAAAGCGACGCAGTGCCAAATCACAAAAACTGGCCGGGTCCTTTAGCTGCCTAAAGGTCCAGGTCTTAAGTGGTTAAAATGGGCAATAAACATATTATTTGAGCATATTTTTTTGCAAATTTTGTAAAAAGAAAAAGCTGATAAAATACTGTATTAAAAGCTTAAAGGGGTTGTAAAGGAAAAAAATGTTTCCCTAAATATCTTCCTTTACCTTAGTGCAGTCCTCCTTCACTTACCTCATCCTTCCATTTTGCTTTTAAATGTCCTTATTTCTTCTGAGAAATCCTCACTTCCTGTTCTTCTGTCTGTAACTCCACACAGAAATGCGAGGCTTTCTCCCTGGTGTGGAGTGTCGTGCTCGCCCCCTCCCTTGGACTACAGGAGAGTCAGGACGCTCTCTACGTTGCAGATAGAGAAAGGAGCTGTGTGTTGGTGGGCGTCCTGACTCTCCTGTAGTCCAAGGGAGGGGGCGAGCACGACACTCCACACCAGGGGGAAAGCCTTGCATTTCTGTGTGGAGTTACAGACAGAAGAACAGGAAGTGAGGGTTTCTCAGAAGAAAAAATGACATTTTAAAAGATAAATGGAAGGATGAGGTAAGTGAAGGAGGACTGCACTAAGGTAAAGGAAGCTATTTAGGGAAAAAAAAAAATCCTTTACAACCAACAAGCGAGTGATTAGGATATCTGTCAGGTTTTCTTCTTTGATCTGCTATTACATTTTAAAGAGAATAAGAATGTGAAAATCCTGCAATAACAGGTGTCCAGTTAGTAATTGTCTACATCAAAAATGGCTCACAATTATTCTAAAGCCTCATACACACGATCGGATTTCTATCGGACGAATCCATGGAATTTTGTGCAAAGGGCCGTGAACTTGGTATGCATACAGACGGCAGAACTTTTTCAGCCAACGTTCACGAAACTACGTGGATTTTCAACTCTTTAGCGCCACCCTTTGGGCAACTTCTGCTAATGTTGTCTTATGGATAGCATTGACTCGGAGCATGCGTGTTTGTACTTTTGGATTTTAGTCCACACGATCGGATAATCCCAAAAGACACATTTGTTGTCGGACAGTTTTAAAGCATGCTATCTAACATTTGTTG